>NW_026087452.1:0-65873 GCF_022539395.1 Myiozetetes cayanensis | reverse complement strand
TTTTCCTCTTGCCAGAGAACCTTCCACCTGCAGAAAGGAAGGAAAATGAACAGAAGAATCTGGTTCTGAAGTTTAAATGTGGCTTTTCTTTGCACAAAATTCACTTTGCTGACTGAAGATCAAGTCTCACATGACATATGAGGGCTCTCTATTGGTGTTGTAGGGAATTAAGTGCAAATGGACCTTTGGACTTAATGGAGGTTTCAGACAAGCAGAGATTTTGCTCAATGCCCACAGACTCTGCCTTAGTTCAGAATCAGAGCTGGATTTCACCTGTTGTTTGGTAAGAATGATCTCCACATGTCCAATCTATGGATCAAAGATGATCAAGGATTAACTCAGGGTGTGATTCTGCCTGAAGATCGTGGATCATTTTTCTCTGAGACTGATGATTTTGCTGACAGGTTACACAGGGAACGAAGGTGGGGTTTCTCTGGGAATTGACAGTCACCCTTTAGAGAAATCAGCCTGAAATGGGAATAATTCTGCTTTTTGAGAAGTTCACATCTGTGAACTGAAGTGCTCTTGGATTCCCACTGCACTTGCCTCTAAATGTCACTTTTCACAGCAGTTTCTTTCTTCAAAGGCTATGTCAGAAGTATTTCCAGCTGTCCCAGGAATTACACAATATTGGGAAAGTCCTCTCTATCTAACTTGATATCCTTTTATGATGAGATCACCTGTCTCACTGATGACAGGAAGGCAGAAGATGAAACTTTCGTGGATTATAGTGAGGCTTTTGATAGTGCCCCAGTGCATCAGCCTTCTGGACAAGTGTCATGACCCCTGGGTCAGGGGTGTGATGTTTGTTGTAAATTCTCCTCAGGCTGAACAAAAACACCAGATCACATGTCAGGGAGCTCTTGTGCTTTATGGCACAGTCGCCACTGTTTAGACTCAAAAAGTGCTGCCTAACAAGCCCTGGCACTTTACAAAACAAGCCTTTAATTTTTACAGTGCACTTTGATAAGCTCTCAACTCCCACAACAAACTTCTCAAAGGTTCTGGCTCACAAAGCCACGACACAATTCCACAAGTTCCCACTCCCACAACACACCTCAGTACAGTGTAGGGATTAGAGTATGAGAGCCATGTTTTGCCCAGACAAAGCAAGGTAGGAGGGAAATAAAAGTGGAAAAGAGAGAAAGAGAACAAAGAATATCACCAGTCCTTCTATCCCACCTTGGTCCTGCTGTGTGGATGGCCCAGAGCTGGGGTAAACAAATGCAGGAACTGAGAGAAAAGGAGAAATGAGGCTGCTGCTGTGCTGCTGATCAGCTCCTGTGCTGTGCCTGGGAACACTTTGATAACAGCCCTGGCCATGGGCCTGGGCTGGCAGGTGCCCAGGGTATCTCTGCTGTGCCTGTGCTGCTGCACTGGACAGGCTGGAGCTCCAGTGGGAACTGGAGGTGAAGGGACTGGCACCTGGGAGTGAGTCCACCATGGAGCAGAGACCCCCGTGCAGCCCAGAGAGGAGCAGGAGGATGCCTGAGGGAGGAGGTGACCCCGTGAGAAGCCCATGGTGGAGCAGGTTTGATGGCAGGACTCGTGACATCATGGGGGACCTGCAGTGGAGCAGTTCCTGAAGAAGTGTAGCCCGTGGGAAGGACCCAGGATGGAGAAGTTCGAGGAGGTCTCCCGTGGGAGGGACCCCAGGCTGGAGCAGGGGAAGCTGAGATTCCCTGCAGCCCGTGGTGCAGCCCCTGGGGAGGCAGCTGTGCCCTGCAGCCCGTGCAGGACGAGGCTGAGGGAGCTGAGGGAGAAGAGGAGGCTCAGGGGAGACTTTACTGCTCTCTACAGCAACCTGAAAGGAGGTTTCAGCAAGGTGGGGGTGGAGCTCTTCTCCCAGGAACCAGCAGTAGGATAAGAGGGCACAATCTCAGACTGTGCCAGGGGAGGTTTAGGTTGGACATCAAAAAGAAATTCTTTACAGAGAGAGTGATCAGACAATGGAATGGGCTGCCCAGGGAGGTGGTGGAGTCACCGTCCCTGGAGGTGTTTGAGAATGGATGTGGCACTCAGGTCTAGCTGACAAAGTGGTGTTGGGTCATAGGCTGGACTCGATGATCTCAGAGGTCTTTTCCAACATCTTTGATTCTGTGATTCTGTGACAAGCACCTTCCAAGTACAGCAAGGATTGAAACTGAGGCTAAACCTGAAGGGCAATTCACGGGCACCAAAATGAGTGTTTGCTACTCCAGGAACAGTTAAGAGAAAAAACAAAGGTACTGTGTGGCCACTACTGAGTTTCATAAGAGTAGGTGCAGATAGATCTGAGACTGTCTGTGTCCTTTTGGCCTCAATCTTCCCCAACAAGCCTCTCACAGCCCTCTGTGACCCAAGACAGGACCCTGGAGAACAACCATTGCTGGATGGGAATCAAGTCAGGAGTCCTTGAGCAAATGCAAACCTTACAGTCAATGGGACAGGAGGGAGCAGCATCCCAGGGAGCTGAGAGAACAAGCTGATGTCACATGAAGTCACTTCCATCCTCTTTGAAAGGTCACAGGGACTGGGAGTGCTCCCTGATGACTGGCAGCACCCAAACATTGCATGCACCTTTCAGAGAGGACCCACAGATGATCAGGAGAGTGACAGGATGTGCTCCAGGCCATGTCCCTTCACATCACAATTTTCTTAAATCTGAAAGGGACTGGATTTAGCCAGGGGAGACTGTCCTGGCCATCCTCTTTGCTTTCCATGAGGCAAGGACAGGGTTGCCAGATGTTAGAAGACAAGTGGTTGTGTCTTACCTCAAAGTCAGCAGAGATTTCAACACTGTCCCACACAATTTTCTTGTTTGCAAGCAGGGTATTATGGGCTGCATGAGTGAGTAAATAAAGAGATGCCATCCAGCTGGACAGAAGGGCTCAGACATGGTCAAACACATGTAAGAGAACAGAGGCTGTGCTGGAGCCCAGGGCTCCACCCAGAGGCAAAGACAGGCTGGAAAACTGGGACTAAAGCAGCCTCATGGTATCCAGTAATGACAAATCAAACATCTTGCCCCTGAGGTTCACAAATCCCATGAAGTCACAGAGATCAGGGGCTGCATGGCTGGGGAGCAGTTCTGCAGGAAAGAGTCTTGTTACCCTTGGATTTCATCAGGAAAAACGTGAGCCCTCAGCAATAAAGGCCAAAGCCATTCTGGGCTGTATGAGCAGGAGCACAGAGAGTGGAAGTGATTGATTATCCCCTTCTGTTCAGCACTTTACACCACATCCAGATCACTTCCCCAGTTTCTGAGCCCCTGCAATTACAGAGATATTGGTAAAGTGGAGAAAGCTCATTGAGGGCCCATAAGGAGGTCAGGGTTGGAGCACATGGAAAGGGAAACTGAGCTGGGCCTGTTCATTCTGAAGACTGAGTCAGGCTCATGTCTGTGGAACAAAAGGCAGGGGGTTTCAACAAGCAGGTCAGGTGCTCCCAAACATCCCTGAGCACATCTTTAGCTTCCCTTTCACGCCTTGAAAAAACAATTGCTTCTCTTTGGTTATCCTAATACCCTCCCAAAAGAACAGCTTCCCTCTTAATCCATTCCCCATTGGCCACATGTTTCTATTTTCTTGCAGTCTTTGGGTGCTTCTGAGATGATTGATGTAATTTTCAACCTCGGGAAGCAAATCCATTGAGCACCTCATTTTCTTCTCTTAACTCTAATGAGCTGCATTTCCCCATATTCTTACCCTGCCTGGGGCACTGCCCAACAAACCTTCAGTGCTGCTGTTGGAACAGGAAGGGTTAATCAAATACACTTTTACTGTAAACCTGTAACAGCCCCCCTTACCCCCTGTACTTCGTTTACTGTAAGCTGTACTTTTACAGGAAGGCTATGTCCTGTACTAAGGGCATTAGACCTTAAAGGAACCACAACAAACACTAGACAAAGAACTCAACACCCATAAATCTCATCCAGAGGAGCCAAGGTAGACATTTGAATAGGTAAAGTAGGCCTAGAGCCAAGGGTTTCTTTAAGCCTGGACGATCAGAACACGAGAACAATGGATAGAAGAGAAGGTCACGAAAGCCACTCGAAGATGAGGAGTAAAATGCAGACCCCAGGATGAAGGCAGGCAGGAACTCCCACCATAATATTCCTCAAAATAGAGACCACGCCTCAATCTCCACCCCGACTCCACCTGCTATGAATATTGTAATCTAATGATGCAATAATATGAATATGCATGTGATTATGTTGTAATCATGATTAGAAACTGTATAAATTGCTTGGTTTTACTCAATCACTTCAGAGCTCTTTGCCCGGCCCGAGCTGGGAACTCCCCGACGTCGTTAATCATTTAATAAATACCTTGCTGTTTAAGGACTTAAAATTTTGTCTTTAAGCATTTTTTTTTTAATCTGCCTTTTTGGGCATCACTGTGTTGGAGTTTCAGTTCCAGAGGCACCTGGACCCACCTGGGGACTTGGCCAACAGGCACCTCCTAAAGCTCTACAAGGCCAAGGGGACGAGATCTGCCCCGGGGGCAGAATAATCCTGGTGCGTTGGGACTTGGCACCTATCGATGGGTGCTTTTGGTGGTTGCCATGGCAACTGACCTGTGCACCCAGAGCCAGTGCAGGTTGTCGTGGCACCCAACCGCAGCAACCGCTTGTTGTGATGGAGGCCGTGGCGCTGGAACGCAGCAGCACCTCGAGGTGAAGTATCCATGACAAGAGGCCTCAGCAATGGAGCTTTAGGGTGGTTGCCATGGCAACAGGTTTGGGTTCAAGTGCCCATGGCCATAGCCCCTGGCAACAGGTTTGAACTGTGGTTGCCATAGCAACCGCTCCCCACGGACGTTGCTCTGCAGCCCAGCTCCAGCAGTGGGGTTTTTGTGGTGGTTGCTGTCGCTTCTGGCCTTGGCAGCTGGACCTTTGGGTGGCTGCCTCAGCACCTGACTCAGGTAATGGATCTCGTTATGGTGGTTTCCATGGAAACCGATCGTAGCATCAGAACCGTGTGGTGGTTGCCGTGGCACCTGACACAATCCACTGGCCTCAGTGCAAGTGTCAGCGACAACCATCCCCAGCAATGGAATTAAAGGGTGGTTGCCATGACACCTTATCAAAACAGTGGCTCCCAGTGCTGTTGCCACGGCACCAGCCCCTGGAAATGCATCTCCATGTCTGTTTTTAAGGCACCTGACCTCAATGACTTGTTAGATTGATGGTTGCCTGACCACACAGTGCATCGCAGTGCAGGTCACCTGGGCTTTGGTTTTCTTTCCTTACAGTCAGGAAACATCCCTGTGTGCCTGTGTGCAGCCAGATCTCTCAGGAGAGGAGGTGGGAGATGGTGCAGTGGGGCTGTTACACCCAGTTGCAGACTGAGTGGAGAAGTTTAAGTGAGGAAAAAGTGATGGAAATCCCAGCTGGCCAGGGACAGAAATGGTGAGGTTGAGGAGGGTGATGAGCAAAGTGTCAGACCTCAAGAGCTACTCTTCCTAAATGACCAGACCTTTTGAGGAGACCCTCTGGATCAGTGTCAGTTGAAGGATGCTTCCATCACCTCCTCACTGAACTGAAATTGAAAGGAAAAAAACCCTTTCAAATAATAAAAATAATTATTACATCCTCTTTAAAACCCTTCTCTCTGCATGATGAAACTTCTCTAATTAGCTCTAAAAGTCTTGAAGACTCAAAGAAAAGTACAGGAAGAGACATGGCTCATTAGGGCTTTCTTAACGAGCCCCATGTTGTGTTTGGTGCTGAGTCCATGAACATCAGATACTGGAAAAGATTGAAAAAATGGTCTCAGGAGTCAGAAGCAAAACTCCAGGTACCTTGAAGCGTTAGTGGGCCCCTCTGAGGGCCATTACTGGCAAAGGGTCCCAGGGACTCATTAGAGCTGCTGAATCCAGGCTGTGATTGCAGGTAGGCCAGGGCACTGTGCAGGTGGCTGTAGGGCTGAGAAAACCCTTGGATTGTGGGATAAAGCACAAAGGGCAAGGCCTGACCCCCCAGGCCCTGGGAATGCAGATCCTGTCCCTCACACGTGGCTCAGGGCTCTTCCTGGGGACAGTGGGATGTGAGGGGGACCAATGGCAAGTGCAGGAAAATTCTGTGAGCTCTCCTGGCCTCCCCAGGCCTCACCCCAGGGGTGAGGACGAAACAAGGCCAGAGCTTCCAAAGGAAGTTTCTTCTGGAAGGCATTGGCAGTGGTCCCTGCCGTGGCCAGGGGGACAAATCCTCAGTCCTGTTGAGCCCTTTAGCCTTGCCAGAGCCCTTGGCCCTCACTGCTGCTGGCTGTCCTGCACTGTCCCATGCCTGCCCCTCTTTCCCTCCAGGCTGGAGACACAGATCTTGCTTTCCCTCCCAGCTCTCACTCCAGCAGTTCTAAATCTTCACTCATGTTCCTCCACCCTCACTGGATTTTCCTTGAAGTACAAAGCCATGGGCTGATCCTGGTTCTCTCTGGGTGACCTCTTGCACCACAAGGCTACTCTCTGACTGTCATTTCTGTTTCACCTCCAGTCCAAAACTTCTACTGAAACTTTGTGGAGTTTTCCTTCTCTTCCTAGTACCAAGAAAAGCTCCATCATCTCTTACACCACCCCTCAAGAAGTTGCAGGCTACTCCTACAGTGCCATGATCCTCCTCTTCACCAGGCTAGAGAAGCCCAGGCTCCTCAGCCTCTCCAAAAAGGCATCTTTGCCAAATCCCAAGAGTTCCTCAGAATACAAGGATGGTCAAGGGGAAGAAACTGTGAGAAGAAAAAGAGAAAAAACAGAATGAGAAGGTTAAAAAAAAAAAAGAAATGACCAGAGTCCTGAAGGGGCACTGGCCAAGACAGCCCTTTAATCTGAGCAAAAGTGCCTGGAGTGGGACAGGAAAGTCCCAGATCAGCTGGCCAAACATTTTCCTGTCTGACACTGAGAGGAGAATTTACACTTCTGGAAACAAGTGTCTCTCCCCAGCTGAGGGAGTGAAACACCGGGGATTGCTTCATCCTCTTGCCCAGCAGGTTCCCCTGAGTCCCAGGGACACCTGGAGGGAGCCCCGAGGGAGAGGAGAAAGCGCTGCCTTGGGCTCTGCTGCTGAGCTGGGCCGGGCTCCCGGGCTGGAGGGAGCTCCTGGCAGGCGGGCAGTGCTGCAGAGAGACAGCTGTGCTGGTGAGCAGCTCCTCTGCACAGCCCAGCAGGGCCGAGGGCACTGCCCGCAGCACCCAGGGCACAGCAGGGAGGGCACAGAGAGGAGAGGGCTGGGAAGACAGAGAAGAGCTCGCTTGGAGCAAACTGTTCCGAGACCTTCCCAGGGTAAGTGTGAGGCTGCAGGGCAGGGCAGCTGCCTGGAATGGTGTCCTGGAGCTGGCACAGCCCACAGGCTGTCAGAGGCTCAGGGTGCGTGGGCTCCCTTGCCCTGGGCACGGCTGCAGGGGGTGACACTGGGGGTGCAGCCAGGGGGGGCCAGGGCTGTCCTTGGGAGAGGTCCCTGCATGGCAGAGACCCGTGAGCCAGAGCAGGGACTTTGTCTCCTTCCAGGCTCAGCACTCAACCTGCCCAAGGTGCTGCAGGGAGAGGCTTTGCGGGGGAAGAAGCCACTGCTGGCAGGAGAGAGTCCTTCTCATTTCAAGTGGGTCAGGTCTTCTCCCAGCTCCAGACCACCCCAGGACATTGTTGAAGGCACTTTTCAAAGGGAAGGGCATGGCAGGGATTACTTTGAAAATAAGGAGCCTTGCTCAGTCAGTCTTTTCACTTTCCTGCTCTTGGGGAGTTTGGGTGGAAGATGCAAAAAGGGCTCTCACGCTTCAACCATCAGTGAGACACCTGAACTGAAATTTAAGTGACCAATAGGCCTGGTAGATTCCTTAGACAGTGCCCTCAGCCATTCCTCTGCCTACAGACAGCACCAGCATCCCCTGTGCTGGACCCATCAGCTTTCTCTGCCCTGTGCTTTTCCACCTGCAAACAGGAAGATGTGCCCAGCCAGTGCCCTGCCAACAGGAGGGTTTCTGGAGGGCCACAGTGAGTGCAGGGATGTTATGATGGGCTCTGTAGGTGTGACAGGGAGAAGACACTTCCCAGGAGGAAATTCTCCAGGCAACAGAGATGTGACCAGAAAATGAGAGGAAACTAAAGCCAGAAGTGTTGTGGGAGAGAGGATTCAGAAAACTCTGTGTGCCCCCCTCCAAGGCAGAGCCCTTCCTCTGAGCAGGCTCCCTTGCCTCCTCCTCCCCCATCCAGCCAAGCCTCTGCCTAAGGCTGGGGGGTCCCAGGGCTGAAGCCTCTCCTGAGCAGCCAGAGCTGCAGCAGAGCTGTGGGGCAGCTCTGCAGCCCCAGGTCCAGCTCCCTGAGCAGAGCACAGGGCTGGGAAATGCTGCCCAGCACGGTTGGTGTCTGGGCAGTGGCACAGCTGGGTCAGGGGGACACTGCTCAGAGTGCCCAGCTGCCTCTGCCCTGACTCCCTCAGACACACCCTCACTGTGTTTTATCTCACTTCTCAACCTGTCTGTGTTTTTTGCTATTTTTGTCTATTATGCTATTTATTCTTGTTATTTTTATCCTATTCTTATCATTCTTCTCAGGGTTGGGATTTTCAGCTGCACAGTCAAGTGCTGATCCTGTGGGTCCTGTGATACCAGAATGCCCACGGGAACAAATTTCCCAGCTTTCCCCTTGCCTGTGGGATGCAGAGATTTTGCTTTGTTTGTTGCTTGGGAATGAGCAAATTTTCCCTTACTGAGCTGCAATCCATGGGACATCCTTCTTGGGGTGTCCTCCCAGGCTGCCAACACTCCCTCCAAGCAGCCAGGCTGCCCCACACAAGCTTTTGTTTTCTGAAAGCCCCCCAAAGAAGCACAGAAATGTGACAATGTGAGGATGCAGGAGATGCTGCTGGGTTGCTGAATTGCCCCTTGTGTGTCCCCGATGTGAAGTGGAATGCTGAGACCTGGAGGAAGGGTGAGACATTTCCTGCTCTGCAGAGGATCTCCCTGCACTCCTCAGTGTCTGGTGGCTCTTCAGAGTAACGTGGGAGTGTGGTCACCTTGATTTAAGAAAGGTGCAGCCCTGGGGCATCTGGGAACAAGACAGAGGGACAGAGCAGCTCCCTTCCCTCAATCCTACTTGACAGGATTCACTGTTCTCTCTGAGTGCAACAGAAATGCTGAGGAGTTTCTGACGTTCAAGAACACTGCCCAGGGTAGACAAACGAGAGCTGTAAAAAAACCCCCAAACAAGTGCCTTGTGTCATTCCCGTTTCTTAACATGGGGGGTGCAGATGATTGTGTCTTTGGAGCAATTTCATTTGAAAATGTTAAACATTAAATCTGTCAACTATCTCAAAAAATTCCCGTGAATCCACTGCTGACTCCTCAGCAGCAGTGGGCAGAGCCCTGCTCCTCACAGGACACTCATCCAGCACCAACCTCAGCTCCGGGCACAGAGTTGAAGATACCAGTGCAAAAAGAGGAAAAGGGGGTATTAAGCAGTAGAGGGGTGGTCTGTGAGACATGGCTTTGATTTTCCTCAGAGATGTCTCTCTTATTTGTCACAGGGTTTTTTTCTTCAAAGCACTTCAAATGTAGAGGGATTACATGGAAAATAGCAGCTCCACCAGTGGATTCCTCCTCCTGGCATTCACAGACAGGCAGGAGCTGCTGCTCTTGATCTTCTGGCTCTTCCTGGGCATCTCCCTGGCTGCCCTCCTGGGCAACGGCCTCATCATCACCACCATAGCCTGTGATCAGCACCTGCACAGCCCCATGTACTTCTTCCTGCTGCACCTCTCCCTCACAGACCTGGGCTCCATCTGCACCACTGTGCCCAAAGCCATGCACAACTCCCTCTGGGGCACCACAACCATCTCCTACACAGGATGTGCCGGACAAGTTTTTACCTTTTTTTGGTTTGCATGTGCAGAGTATTGTCTCCTCACCATCATGTGCTACGACCGCTACGTTGCCATCTGCAAACCCCTGCACTACGGGACCCTCCTGGGCAGCAGAGCTTGTGCCCACATGGCAGCAGCTGCCTGGGCCACTGGGTTTCTCAATGCTCTGCTGCACACAGCCAATACATTTTCCCTGCCCCTGTGCCAGGGCAATGCCCTGGGCCAGTTCTTCTGTGAAGTTCCCCAGATCCTCAAGCTCATCTGCTCAGACTCAGACTATCTTAGGGAATTTGGGCTTATTTCTTTCAGTCTTTCCTTATCATTTGGTTGTTTCATTTTCATAGTTTTCTCCTATGTGCAGATCTTCAGGGCTGTGCTGAGGATCCCCTCTCAGCAGGGACGGCACAAAGCCTTTTCCACGTGCCTCCCTCACCTGGCCGTGGTCTCCCTGTTTATCAGCACTCTCATGTTTGCCTACCTGAAGCCCCCCTCCATCTCCTCCCCATCCCTGGACCTGGTGGTAGCAGTTCTGTACTCGGTGGTGCCTCCAGCCCTGAACCCCCTCATCTACAGCCTGAGGAACCAGGAGCTCAAGGAGGCCATCAGGAAACTGATTTCACGGACATTTTCCAATAGCTGTAAAATTCTCACCTCTTTTACCAGTTAACCTCTCATATTATCGATAACATTGCAATGCAGACCTTTGGCTTGTTTGGGTTGGTTGGGTTTTTCTGTTTTGGTTATGTTGGGTTTTTTTTACCAAAATACTTCTTTTTTATTGTAATTGTGGTTATTAAGTTCTTACCTGAAGGTAAGATTTCTTTCATCTTGCCTGGAGCCTGTATGAAAGTGTGTCTAACAGTGGGACAGAACTGGTGCTGTCGTAGCATCTGTGTAATAAAGTGGGATCTCCCTAAATCACTGACTGAAGTTTTGGCTCTTTTTCCCAGCTTTTGTTACCATAAACCCAAAGAATGTCCCCCCAAAAAAGGGACTGAAGCTTCAAGGAGTTTGGCAAGGAAAGTTCATGGTCATACTGGTTGTTGCTTGAAGTTAAGGGTTCAAGTTTGGATGCCCCCACTGTTGTGTGGTGACAGTGGAGATGGTGGAAGATGACTGAGGTAATTACAAATGGTTGTGCCACATCAGGCAGGGCAGAGAATGTCCTGCTGGAAAAAAGAACTGGAGTTCTCTGGACACCCCAGATGTTCTCCAGGGCCTGCGTTTGCCTGGGGTGAGGAGTCACTGGGAGGGAGCTCCACAAATGAAGAGATCACCCAAGGTGGAGACCCCAAGAGGGAAAGCACTAAATCCCAACATCTGCAACCAAACACAAAGTGTCACAGCTGACCAGGCCCAGACCAGCTCCAACAGGGAAAGGAGATTTGCAGCCACCACACACCTGCACAACAACCACGAACACCACAACTGGCCCCATCCTCATCCCCTCCTTGGCCTAATATGCTGTGCAGGTCAAAAGTGCTCCGGGTGTCTCCTGCAGCACAACACCCACAGGCACCCACAAACACACACACGGGGTCTGTGCAGGGTGGGCAGGGGGTTTGGGTGTGCCCAGGTGCCCTGCCCAGACTTGGGGCTGTTGCCAAAGTGGCAGCTCCAGCCCTGCATTCCTCAGACCCTGGTGTCCTCCTCCTCCAGCCAGCCCCACTTGGAGCTGGTCAGCAAAGCACGTGTGTCCATTGACCCCAGATGGACAGAGGAGTGACACACTGGCACGGCAAAGAGCTGGGAGAGGAGTTTAGAAGAAGGCAGGAGTGACCACAGTTTTCAGGCACAGAGCTCAGACAGACCAGTGCTGAAACACCCCTTAGCCACGTGCAGCTGTTCTAAGGAATCCCCCTAAAATCCCCCTCCACAGATTTATTTATGCCAGTCCACCTGGATCCCTCTTTTTCTCCGCCCCACTCCTCTCACCAGCTCACGATTCTCAGGGATAACTTTTCCCCTCCAAGTTCTCAGGTAGCCTGCCTTTGTAACCTCATGTGGTGGTTGCACTGCCATTGCCTGGGTCATTGAGGCCCCATCATGATGAGTTCCCCTGGCACTGCTGCCCTTGCAGGACTTGGGTGCCCAGCAGGTCCCCAGTGCTCCCCTCCAGTTCTCTGTGCAGTTTGGCTGCTTTTCTTAGCTCAGCTCTTCAGCAAGGTGGGAGATCCAGGCTGGACACATCCAGGTGCTGCCTGTGCTGCTGCTCCCTCTTCACAACGTTGTCTGTCACATCTGGAAGTTCCTTATGGTGTGTCCCGTGTTGTGTCCTGGAGGCTTCACCTCAGGGTAGGACCATACCAGGGGCTCCTCTCCTTGGAGGAAGCCTCATGGTCACAGATCTTCAAGGAGACAGGAATTGCCACCCCACAATCTGCTGGATATATCTCTGGAGATGGAGCCTGGCTCTCCATACCAGCAAGAATTATCAGAGGACCTTGTACAGGAGGAAAATTAACCTTGTTCGCTCCTAATACAGCCCTGATCCTAAAACACCCTGATGGATACAGGAGACATGGACACACCTTCACTAGTGAGTGTGGGGATGACATTTTGGAATCAGGGGACAAGAATTGCTGTCTCTTTCCCAGCACCTGGGGAGGCAGCTGCAAAAGCTTTAGCTACATTAAATGAATTAGAATGTTGGTTAGCAAAACAGGCAAGTGCTACTGGTCAGGCTACTGCAGATTAATTGACCAATGTTCAATCAGTGAGATGTGATACTTTGCAAAACAGAGCTGCTATTGACTGTTTGCTTTTAGCACAGGGACATGGGTGCTAATAGGATTTGATGGAATGTGTTGCATGAATTTGAGTGACAAATCAACCTCCATTCACAGAAGCTTTCAGCAGTTACAGGACCTAAGGAAGAAGCTGATGGTGAACGATGGATGGAAACCCTTTGAAGGACAGGATTGGGCTTTGGGATTAGGGCAAAGATGGGTGGAAAAGATTCTGATGTGTGGCTTGGTTATAGTGTTGGGTCTACTGGGGATGATTGTTCACCACGCTTGATTGGGATTGTACAATCTGTGATACAAAAGGCAACACATCAAGCCTTGGTGGTACAAGTCTCTGCATCTTTAAATTTAAGTGCCTTAGAAAATAAAAAAGGGAGAGGTGAAGGGAATTGAGATTATATGACCATGGGAGAAAATTAGAAGTGGAACTTGGCAAGATAAATACAGATGTGGTGAGATGCATCTTTGTGTGTGGAAAATTGCTTGGGAGTATTTTTCTCATGGGCAGTGAATGCTTAACTAAAAAGTAGATATGGAGAAAAGTTACTGACAGGAATTTACTGTTGATGTAACAGGGTACGTTAACCATGAAATAACTGCAATAAATCATTCCATTATACCACATGGGGTCCATGCCTGAGTATGTCACAGGGTGATTATTGTTGTACTGGGTTTACACTTGGACTAGATGATCCTGAAGGTCTCTTCCAACCTTGTTAATTGTTTGATTTCGTGATGTGCCATCCCTGCCTCCAGGGTTTTGCTCTAACAAGCTCCTGGGGTTATTTTCTCAGGAGGGTCCTCAGTGAGACCCATTAGAACTACAAAAAACTTTATCATTTCAGTCTGACTTTGGCTTCTCCAGAGGTTTCTCCTGCCTTCCCCAAGGTCTGAGGTTCAGGGACTCAGCACCAACCCACCTGAGGGTGATGAAATGCCTGGGGCTGTTGCTGTGCTGCTGAGCTGGGAGGGCTCCTGGCACACAGGGAGCTCCTGCAAACCAAGAACAGCTTCGAAGAGACAGCTCTGCCCAGGAGCAGCTCCTCTGCACAGCCCAGCAGGGCTGAGGGCACTGCCAGGCCAGCTCAGGGACACCAGCAGGGCACAGCCAGAGCCTAAAGGTGTTCAGGACTGGCAGGATGACTGAGAGCTCCCTGCAGGAGAAATCTTGGCAGTGCTGGCCACAGTAAGTGTGTGGGTGCAGGGCTTGCTGTGCTCAGGAAGTGCTGGAGGAGTTCCTGGAGGCTTCTCCTCAAGCTGCAACAGCCACAGCTCACAGGACCTGTGAGGAGGGGGCTGTTTTGGGGCACTTTGGAAGAGCTGTGAAGCCGGGGGGGCAGCCAGGGGTGCCCAGGGCTGTGGGGCAGAGCAGGGTCCTGCAGCCCAGGGCGCTGTGCTGGGCACACTCTGCTGCCTGCCAGGGGCAGCTCAGCCGGCCTGAGGAGACGCTCCCAGGGCTGCAGGGACAGAAGCTCCATGGGGAAGGAGGCAGCCTAAAAGTCTTGGAAGTGTTCTTGCCTTGCAGGGGATGCTGCATCGCTCAGGGTGTGGCTCCATCCCAGCTCCATGAACTGCAGGACATTTCCAAGGGGATGGTTCAGGGAGCACAGCAAGGCAGGGGCTGCAGGAAGGGGCAGAATTCTGCTTTTGTCACCTTCTCTTCTGGGTTGCCTGGATGGGCAATTGAGATTCATCTCTCAGTTCACTGTGAGATGCTGGAAATCCAAATTGTCTTCTCTCAGAGGTGAATAAAGCAGGCAGGGTCAGGAAGCAGCACATGGTGCCTCACAGGCAGCATCAGTGTGGCTTTTGCAGCCTCCTCAGGGCTGCTCTGCCTTTGCCATCAGAGCCTGCCCAGGCAGAGCTGCCCCTGGGCAGTGCCCTGTGCTGCTGGGAGGGCTGTGCAGGGCAGAGCTGAGCCCCCAGGGCTGGGATGGGCTCTGGCAGCACTGCCAGGCCCAACCTGGGCCCAGGGAAGCAGCTGCTGGCAGGGACAGCTCCAGGCAGCAGAGCCCTGGGCAGGGAGCTGGGGGCAAGTGCCCCCCAGCACAAACAAGAGAAAGGAAATGCATCCCGCGCTATCACCGTGGAGACCAGGGTTCGATTCCCGGTCAGGGCCACTCCCGGGCAGGTGGGGCTTGTTAGCCCTTAAAGGCAACCCACCTACGTCCTAAGGACCTCACTGCCACCGTCCAAGCTCGCTTGGCCCCGGCAGATGAACCTTAGGATTAAAGGGTGGGCTCAGTTCCGCGCACACTGTGTCTCACCTAAAAAATCCAATGCGCAGGCTGGAAGGTGTAAAGACCTTCCCGGATCTTCGCTCGCGAAGACTGGCCATTATATACTCCAATGAAAACTGGAGTGCCTTTGCCAGAGGAGCCTCTCTCTCAGTTGTTCCCTGTGCTTTTATCTTATTTTTATTTTTTTTAGCAGGCCCTTACACCAAAAAACAGGAAATGTCCAACAGCAGCTCCACCAGCGGATTCCTCCTCCTGGCATTTGCAGACACACGGGAGCTACAGCTCTTGATCTTCTGGCTCTTCCTGGGCATCTCCCTGGCTGCCCTCCTGGGCAACAGCCTCATCATCACCACCATAGCCTCTGACCAGCACCTGCACAGCCCCAGGGACTTCTTCCTGCTGCACCTCTCCCTCACAGACCTGGGCTCCATCTGCACCACTGTGCCCAAAGCCATGCACAACTCCCTCTGGGGCACCACAACCATCTCCTACACGGGATGTGTTTCCCAGGTCTTTTTGCTGTTCTTCTTCCTTGGAGCAGAGTTTGCCCTTCTCTCTGTCATGTGCTACGACCGCTACGTTGCCATCTGCAAACCCCTGCACTACGGGACCCTCCTGGGCAGCAGAGCTTGTGCCCACATGGCAGCAGCTGCCTGGGCCAGTGGATTTCTCTATGCTTTGCTGCACACAGCCAATACATTTTCCCTGCCCCTGTGCCAGGGCAATGCCCTCCAGCAGTTCTTCTGTGAGGTTCCTCAGATTGTCAAGCTCTCCTGTTCACACTCCTACTTCAGGGAAATTGGTCTTCTTGGGGTTACTACCTGTTTAGGGTTTGGATGTTTCATTCTCATTGTTTTCTCCTATGTGCAGATCTTCAGGGCTGTGCTGAGGATCCCCTCTCAGCAGGGACGGCACAAAGCCTTTTCCACGTGCCTCCCTCACCTGGCTGTGGTCTCTATCTTTGTCAGCACTGGCACATTTGCCTACCTGAAGCCCCCCTCCATCTCCTCCCCATCCCTGGATCTCATGGTATCAGTTCTGTACTCGGTGGTGCCTCCAGCCCTGAACCCCCTCATCTACAGCCTGAGGAACAAGGAGTTCAAGGATGCCCTGGGGAAACTGATGACTGGGTGATGCTTTCCAGCAGCCACTGACTGTCTGTTTCCCTCTGACAGTGGCTCCCAGTGCATGTCATGACAGGTCAAATCTGTCTTTTTTTACATTCCTTTTCTCTTCCTTACTTCTGATGCCATTTTCTTCAAAGAAATCCTAGAGTTTATTCCCTCTTAGTTACATGTCCTTTCAACTTGTGTGACACAAATGCAATAAACAAACCTTAAGAAATTGTGGCTTTTTTCTGAGATCCATCCTCAGCAGAGGAGGAATGAAGGGGAAATGAGAACAGCTTTTTGGCTGCCCCAGCTTTGGGGCGGGCCCTGTGCCTGAAGCAGAAAGAGCTCCTGAAAACCAGAAGTTTTTGTGTTGGCCTGGGGAGACTGGATGGGAGGGAGGGACTGCAGAGCTCTCAGGATCTCCTGGAGAGGAGAGCAGGGAACACAGAGAGCCTCCTCCTCCTCCTTTTGCCCAGCACATTCACCCATCAGTAGGGCTGAACCTTCTCTGAGCTCCAGCTGTGCCTGCACTGGGGCTGTGATGCCACTGTGGGGCCAATCCAACTGGGCTGTGCTGGGGAGAGAAGGCTGGTGGTGGAAAATGCTCAAGGGAGGTGGGAGAGCTTGAAAAGAGATGGAAAGAACCTGGGAGAGAAATCCATCAGTGTGTATTCCACAGTGTGTGAGCAGAACAGTGAGCACTCACACCACAGGGTTTGTGCAAGGGATTGAAAACATGCAAGTGCCAGAGAGAGGAGGCTGATCTGTGTCCTTGGTGGCCTGGACAGACCAGGAGGGTGGCCCAGAATATTTGTCACACCCAAATCTCGCTCCCCAGCCATTCCCAGCTCAGCCTAAGGTTACAAGTGAGTTTTGCTGTGCTCACCTCCCGGGCTCAGGGCCTGTTCCAGGGCCATGCCCAGCTTCTCTCCTGGCTCAGAGCCCAGCAGAGCCTGGAGCAGGGCTGTCTGTGGAGCCCCAGGGTGGCACAGCCACTCCAGGAGCTGTCAGATAGGAAGGCCATTGTGCTGGTTTAAAGGTAAACCAGGAGAAATGAACCCAACTCAAAAAGAGATCCTAAGTCAGAGTTACAATTTAATAAAAATAACACAATAAATACAATTATACAGACAAACAGTTGGTTTTAACCCACAAAAACCCAGGTGTATAACCCAGCACCCTGGGGCACAAACAGAATGGGGTTCCTTGGCCCCCATGCTGAGCCCCACGTGGGCCCCGAGTGCAAATGTAAAAGGAGAGGGAAAATCTGTTGGTGAGAGCAATGGTCACTGTCTGGTTGAGGTTCTGGTCCTCCTCTGGATCCCACAAGTGGTACCAGAAGTCCCAAGATTATCTACACTCAAGTTCAGGCAGGAATGCCCAGCACCTCTCCCAGGGTGGGTGATTGTGAGTCCTGGGTGTGAGGACAGGAACATCCTCCTGTCTCACAGGCCTCTGAACACCCAGCTGGCAGCCTGAGGGGTCAGGTGTGCTCTGGGCAGCTGCTGCAGATGGTCCATTGTTAACAGGTCCTGGGAAATGACACAGAGGGTGTAGAATACACAGTTTGGGTCACACCCACGCATGAACTGGTCCCAGCTGTTCTAACTGGGACAGCCATGGGGTCACAAAGCACCAAGGACTGCCCTGGGCATCACGTCAGAGGGGCCATTCCCCACTCTGAGTGCTCCAGTCCTGTGGCAAAGGCAAAGCTCACCTGGATTTGGTGGCTTCAAGGACAGTCAAGAGCTTTAATCACTCTTGAATGATCTTGGTCTCCAGCCTTGGAGACCAAGGCTGAAGGAGGAAAATGCAGGAAAATGCTGAGGAATGGAGAAGGGAATTTAATAGCAGCACACACTGATGCTGGGGCTGAGGGACTCAGTGGCTTCTTTGCCTGAGTCTTAACTGGAAAGGTCTCTCGGGCCTCTGTGCTTCCCCTTCAGGGAAGGGCTTCAAGGAGGACAAGAGCACATCTTGGCAGCAACCTCATGAAAGGCCAGAAGGGCAAACACCAGTGGTTTTTTCCCTTCAGGAGACTCAATCTGGCCATGGCATAGACTGGAGCCTGACCAGTTCCAGAACTCCCAGAGAACACAAACCTGATGAGTTGTGGTTCCCACTCCAGTGGCACTTGGACCTCCTCACACCCAGAGCACAGAGCTCCCTTGTCCCACCAAGTCCTTGGAAATGGAGGGATTCAGGACACAGGACAGGCTGTGGGGACCAGTTGCAGGCCATGGCCAGGGATTTGGGGTGGTTGTGAGCCCAGGGCAGGACCCAGCACTTGGCCTTGTTGACCCTCCTCCAAGTGTCCTGGGCCCATCGATGCAGCCTGTCCAGATCCCTCTGCAGAGCCTTCCTGCCCTCCAGCACATCAACACTCCCACCCAGCTTGGTGTCACCTGTGAACTGACTGAGGCTGCACTGATCCCCTTGTGCAGATCATTGATAAAGACACTGAACTGCCCTGAGCCCAGTGCTGAGCCCTGGGAACACCCCTGGATGGAACTCCATTCCCCACCACTCCTTGGGCCTGCCCATCCACACAGATGTTTCCCCAGTGAACAGATGCTGCAGGATGTGTTTGATAAAGGTCCTGTAAGCCCAGAATGTTGGCATTAGTTCAGATTTAGCTCTGCAAAATAGAGCATTTCATTCACTCTCTCTCTTTTCCTGCCTCTGTGGAGTGAGGGAACTTGTGACTTCAGTGTGTGACTCGCTGTGTGCAAAGGGCAAATATGGACAGAATCCGGGGCAGGGAGTGTTTGGGGGATCTTGGAATATGTGCCTGACACAGAAGGTGTTTGCCATTGGTCTAAGACTGCTGAGAGTGGACTTTAGCAGAGGCAGTGTGGACTTAATATACAGCAGAGGAAGGAGTTTTGATTTTTATTGAGCTGTGCCTTCCTCTGGTTTCGTTTGCTGGTAATAAATGAACATCCCTCTGTGTCTCCTGCAGCTCTTTCTCCAAGCCAAGCAGGTGGGAGTTGATGCCGACCAGCTGAAACCTGCAAGGACAACCTTTAGTGTGGAAGCTCAGATTTGCAGGAGGCTGCTTTGAGTCCCAGGGGTCTGATGAGGGAAATGTTGGGGTGGGGATATGGACAAAGTCTGACTGATAGTCAGACATAAAGGGTCTTGATTTTCATATCAATCCAAACTGCATTATGAGTTGCACAGGATCAAAATAAATTAGAGATCACTGATATCAATCTATAAATAGTAAAAAAGAAAACAGGATAAAAAATAGCCTCTTACTGTTTTTTTAATAAAATACATTCACTGGGAACACTCTTCTGAAATCTGTCTAATTAACCACAAAAGAATTGAAGACTTAAAAGTAAATTATTCCCAGAGGCTTGTGTCATTAGTGTGTTTTGTGTGTAATGAGCCCTCTGGCACCGAGTTCCTGAACTGAAGATCTGAAGGCTGAAGAAGCCTCTTAGAGAAGTAAAATTCATCAGTGAACCTCCAACTTCCAGAGGATGTCAGCAAGCCCCACTGAGGCCATCCCTGAGAGACACCTTGGAGGGAATGAGCACAGAGTTTGTCCCTGGGGAGGCTGGTGAAGCAGGAACTCAGAGGCACCGATTACAGGTGGAAAAATGGACTCTCAGCACTGAAATGCAGCCCAGGCTGATCCGGGGAAGTTGCCCATAATGTTTTTCTTTTTCAGGAAACCTGCATTTTCCAGGATCTAACTGAGACTCTTCCCAGGCTTTTCCTGGAGTCTCTTCAGTGGAGATGAGATCCCAGGTAGCAGCAGCCCCAGACTGCTCCAGTAAGGATGCCCAAGATGACTTTTTTTGCAGGGAAAGAGGACGCTCTGCAGGCCTGGAGGAGCAGAGCCCACCCAGCTTGGTGTCACCTGTGAACTGACTGAGGCTGCACCGATCCCCTTGTGCAGATCATTGACAAAGATGATGCCCCTCAGTGTCACAATGTCCCCTTGGTTCCCTGAGGCCCTGCAGTGTCACAATGTCCCCTCAGTTCCAGGAGGCCCCTCAGTGTCACAGTGGCCCCTGGGCACCCTGAGGCCCCCCATCCCACAGCCCTGGCAGTTGCCATGGAGATGCCCATGCCCCAGACTGGCTGGAATCAGCCTGAGCAGCCCCTTCCAGCACAGCCCCTCCCCATGGATCCCTTTCAGCTGCTCTTGGGCACCTTTTGCTCATCAGGGAGCGTGTGGGGATCCCCTTGGAGAGGCCCAGGCACCTCCACGGTGCTGACCCCACCCAGAAGGTGGGGGAATGTTTGGTTCTGGGCCTGGCAGCTCTCTGGTTCCTCCAGGTGTGCCAGGGCTCCTGTGGGACGTGGGTGGTCACTCTGTGGGCCAGTGCAGCTCCGTCCCTGCCCTTCCCAGCCCTGTCCTCAGAGCCCAAGTGCCACCTGGTGCCAGTTCCTGTCACACCTGGGTTCCCTCACCCAGGTAACCCGTGCATGGGGACCAGCAGTGCCACCATGGCCACACTGGGGTGATCACCAGCTGGGAGAGACACCCAGGGTAATTTGATGTGGTTCCTGGGAAGGACCCCCATGGCAGCAGCTTTCCCACCAGGGTACCCAAAATTCTGAAATGCTCGTGGCCAAAAGGAAAGGCAAAAGTCAGAGGGTCTGCAAAAACTCAGAAAGTGTCATTAGCAAATCACACACTTGGTGTGGAAATTGGGATGTCAGTGCCTGACCTACTCTCTAAGTACATGGTAGTGGGGTCTCAGTAGAAGGGTTAAGTGAAAGGGAAGAAAGTGTCTGTCACCCATCAATAAACAATGAACATCAATGATATTTAATGTAAATTCTCATCAGGCTGAACAGAGACTGTGGACACGAGTCAGGGATCTCTTGTGCTTTTATTGTCGCCTTAACTCGGGCAACCAGCCCGATATTCAGACTCAAAAGTTGTTGACCAACAATCCCTTAGACTTTCCAATAGACTTCCACAAGTGGTGACTGACAAGCCCTTAATTTTGTACCCTGCACTGCAACAAGCTCTCAACTCCCACAGCAAAGTTCTCCCAGGTGCTGACTCACAAGGCACAACACAATTCCACAAGCTCTGCACTCCTGCAACAAACCCCAGCACTGAGCATGGGGTAGAATAGGATAGCTGTGCTTTGTGCTGGCAAAGCAAGGGGGGAGAGAAATAAAGGCAGAAAAGAGAAAAAGAGAACAAAGAAGTTCATCAGCCCTTAGATCCCACATTTCTGCTGGTGCTTGGATGGTCTGGAGCTGGGGTAAACCATGCAAGAGGAGAATGAGAGGAAGAAGAGAGCACAAGGCAGGGGGATCTGCTGCCTTTTGGGGTTAACCAAAACCATCACACCTGGAGCAGCCCCTTACAGAAATGAGGTTTTGCCATTCTTTTTAACATGTGCAGGCATCCCTTTCTTGAGCCCTCCTGTAGGAAGTGAGTCAGGGGATGCCTGAGCTGGGCAGATTTGTGTATACCAGGCTCCAGTTATTGCTGATCCCTGGCAAATGCTGTCCCTGCAGATTCCCTCTGCTCTCCAGGCAGTGCCCAAATCCCTCCAGAAAATCATTAAATCATTCACCTGCCACCGGCCCTGCCACGTGTTGTGCAGCCCTGGGAAGGTTAATCACAGACCATTCACCGTCTGCATGGGTGCTGTAACCAACAAGCAAAACCTGAACCACACCAAAGTCCTCTGAAGGTCCCACAGGGGCCCAGATCTCATCAGTCAAATTCAACAGAGATCAAATTCAGCCAGATTGCAAAAGAGATGAATGATATAATTTATTTGTGCACAACATAAGCACATGAAAAAAAGAAAAAAAAAATAAAGAAAACCATAACCATCACCAAAAACCTAAGAAGGTGGACTGGGCCTGTAGTGACTGAGTAGATTATGACTGATTTGCCAAAGAGAAAAGGCGGTTTCTTGCTCCTGAAAAGGGTCCAGATATCAGTTTCCTCAGAGCCTGCTGGAGCTCCTGGTTCCTCAGGCTGTAGATGAGGGGGTTCAGGGCTGGAGGCACCACCGAGTACAGAACTGATACCACCAGATCCAGGGATGGGGAGGAGTTAGAAAAGGGTTTCAGGTGGGCAAATGCTGCAGTGCAAATGAACAGGGAGACCACGGCCAGGTGAGGGAGGCACGTGGAAAAGGCTTTGTGCTGTCCCTGCTGAGAGGGGATCCTCAGCACAGCCCTGAAGATCTGCACATAGGAGAAAACAATGAAAATGAAAGAGCCAAATGATAAACAGGCACCAACCACAATAAGCCCATCTTCCCTGAGGTTGCCTGAGTGTGAGCAGGAGAGCTTGAGGATCTGAGGGATTTGACAGAAGAACTGGTCCAAAATATTGCCTTGGCAGAGAGGTACTGAAAATGTATTGGCTGTGTGCAGCAGAGCATTGACAAACCCAGTGGCCCAGGCAGCTGCTGCCATGTGGGCACAAGCTCTGCTGCACAGGAGGGTCCCGTAGTGCAGGGGTTTGCAGATGGCAATGTAGCGGTCGTAGCACATGATGGTGAGGAGGGAAAGCTCTGTTGTTATAAAGAAAAGAAAGAACCAGAGCTGAGCAGCACATCCCGTGTAGGAGATGGTTGTGGTGTCCCAGAGGGAGTTGTGCATGGCTTTGGGCACAGTGGTGCAGATGCAGCCCAGGTCTGTGAGGGAGAGGTGCAGCAGGAAGAAGTCCCTGGGGCTGTGCAGGTGCTGGTCAGAGGCTATGGCAGTGATGATGAGGCCGTTGCCCAGGAGGGCAGCCAGGGAGATGCCCAGGAAGAGCCAGAAGTGCAGGATTTGCAGCTCCTGCCTGTCTGCCAGTGGCAGGAGGAGGAACTGGGCCATGGAGCTGCTGTTGGGCATCTGCTGTCTCTGGATATGGGGCATGGAAAGTATGAAAAATCACTGCAAATCAGGGCAGACTTTGCAGGCAAAGTGAGTCCATTTCTTATAGAATTTTGCCCCCCAAGACAAAATGGATATCCATTCTCTGGTTAAGGTGTGAAAAGGTCCATCAGCTCTCAAGGAGGAGGTTCTGTGCTGCTGCTGGGAGTACATGGAGCTGGTTTCTGACAGCTCTGCTGTTCACAAGATATGTCAGATGTAATCCATCTTTAATAAAAAAGTTCAATTTCTATACTCATGACTGGCAAGAGTGTGGGCTGTAGAAGAGAGATTTAACACATGCTTAGCATGATTTTGTCTGTATTTTTCATTTTCTAACACCGTATCTGGTCAGTGTTCTTTTCTGAAATCCTCACTTTTATGACTCAAAATGTGAATAAACGAGACAGGCCAGGCCCAAGAGCTCAGCTCTCTGTGGCCCAGCTCACAGCCAGGAAAGCTGCATGTCCATCACTCTGTTTCCCATCTGCCCTGTGTTTTCCTTCCTGCTGCATTCACACTGATTTCACACGGTGCTGCCAGAGCCCATTCCAGCCCTGGGGGCTCAGCTCTGCCCTGCACAGCCCTCCCAGCAGCACAGGGCACTGCCCAGGGGCAGCTCTGCCTGGGCAGGCTCTGATGGCAAAGGCAGAGCAGCCCTGAGGAGGCTGCAAAAGCCACACTGATGCTGCCTGTGAGGCACCATGTGCTGCTTCCTGACCCTGCCTGCTTTATTCACCTCTGGGAGAAGACAATTTGGATTTCCAGCATCTCACAGTGAACTGAGAGATGAATCTCAATTGCCCATCCAGGCAACCCAGAAGAGAAGGTGACAAAAGCAGAATTCTGCCCCTTCCTGCAGCCCCTGCCTTGCTGTGCTCCCTGAACCATCCCCTTGGAAATGTCCTGCAGTTCATGGAGCTGGGATGGAGCCACACCCTGAGCGATGCAGCATCCCCTGCAAGGCAAGAACACTTCCAAGACTTTTAGGCTGCCTCCTTCCCCATGGAGCTTCTGTCCCTGCAGCCCTGGGAGCGTCTCCTCAGGCCGGCTGAGCTGCCCCTGGCAGGCAGCAGAGTGTGCCCAGCACAGCGCCCTGGGCTGCAGGACCCTGCTCTGCCCCACAGCCCTGGGCACCCCTGGCTGCACCCCCGGCTTCACAGCTCTTCCAAAGTGCCCCAGAACAGCCCCCTCCTCGCAGGTCCTGTGAGCTGTGGCTGTTGCAGCTTGAGGAGAAGCCTCCAGGAACTCCTCCAGCACTTCCTGAGCACAGCAAGCCCTGCACCCACACACTTACTGTGGCCAGCACTGCCAAGATTTCTCCTGCAGGGAGCTCTCAGTCATCCTGCCAGTCCTGAACACCTTTAGGCTCTGGCTCTGCCCTGCTGGTGTCCCTGAGCTGCCCTGGCAGTGCCCTCAGCCCTGCTGGGCTGTGCAGAGGAGCTGCTCACTGGGCAGAGCTGTCTCTTTGAAGCTGTTCTTGGTTTGCAGGAGCTCCCTGTGTGCCAGGAGCCCTCCCAGCTCAGCAGCACAGCCCCAGGCATTTCTTCACCCTCAGGTGGGTTGGTGCTGAGTCCCTGAACCTCAGACCTTGGGGAAGGCAGGAGAAACCTCTGGAGAAGCCAAAGTCAGACTGAAATGATGAACGTTTCTTGTAGTTCTAATAAGTCCTACTGAGGACCCCCCTCAGGAGCTTCTTAGAAGACAAACCTGGAGACAGTAATGACAGGTCACACAAGGTTGGAAGAGACCTTCAAGATCATCTGGTCCAACAATAAACCTGTCACCCCATGTAGGTTGGGATGGACCCTAAAGATGATCCAGTCCCAACCCCCCCTGCCATGTGCAGGGACACCTCCCACTAGAGCAGGTTGATCAAGGACCTGTCCCACCTGCCCTTGAACACAGCCAGGGCTGGGGCATCCACAGCCTCCCTGGGGAACCTCTGCCAGTGCCTCACCACCCTCACAGTAAAGAACTTCCTCCTGATATCCAGCCTAAATTTCCCCTCTTTCAGTCTGTGCTCATCACTCCTTATCCTGTCCCTGCAGTTCCTGATGAGTCCCTCTCTAATTCCCCTTTCCCTGCATGAAACCATCCTGGACAGCTTCCCTGGATCAATCTGGGGCTGCTACCTGGGATCTCAGGTCCTTAGAGCAGATGTGAAAAGATTCTGGGAGATGCCTGGGAGGAGTCTGGGGTGCATCCAGGAGGATACAATTTTGTGTAAAACAGCAGTATCCTCTTGGGCAGCTTCCCTGAGTGAGTCTGGAGCTGCTACCCAGGATTTCAGGTCCCCAAATCAGAGACCAAGACCCCAGGGAATTTTTGGGAAGGGTCTCAGGTGGACCCCAGAGGATGCTTTTCCCTTTCATTTGGAGAGAACAGATTTGTTGACTTCAGTCCCCAGAGAAAACTCATCTGCTCCATCCATGATTTCTTCTGGTGGTACCAAACAACGCTGGATGATCTTGGAGGTCTTTTCCAACCGAAATAATTCCATGATGTTAATTCTCTGTGGTCTGTGGGTGTCTTCCACAGACAAATGGTGATGGATTGGGGTGGAAACACCTCTAGAAAAGGCTCTTCCACCCACCCAGCCCAACCCAACCACAGGGATACTCACACAGCATCAACAAGTAAATCTTTTATTTTGGCCTTCATTTTCTTTTGATTCATCTTCATCTCTTAAAACCCCTGAAATAAAAATAGTGAAATTGAACAAGGACATCTAAAACCCCACCATTTTACTGGGATTGGAGGAATTTGGGCTTCGGGGTAATATTTGGGAGGGTCTGGGGGGGGGTTCTCCATTGCTTTTCATCCCAGAAGCCAAGAGGGATCAGGGATCAATCCATCACCTCAAAATGACTCAATCCCAACTGAAAGTGGCTCAAGCCCACCCCAGAATGGGGTTTGGACGGGGAGGATGGGTGGGGTGGAGTCTGGAATTCGACAGCCAAGGACTGAACATGATTAGGCTGTGGGAGACCCATTCCTGATGGGCTTTTGAGATATCCACCATTTCTGAAGGGATTTGGGGTTATTCCCAATTCCTGAGGGGTTTTGGGGTGCCCCCCAATCCTGAGGGGGGAGAGAAGTGGAAACAGGGAGACCTGTGGTGCCAGCACTTGAAGTGGGCCCCCACAGAGAGGGACCCTGGGAGCCTGTTTAGGGGAGGATCCTGCTCCTTTCTGCCAGTTTTGGGGGTTATAAACAGCTTTTGGGGATTTCCCATGAATTTTGGGTGGTTGAGGTGAGCCATTCCCAATGTGGGAAGGCGAGGTGACCCTACACTCATTTTGGGAGGGGGAGGTTCCCCCATTTTGTTGAAGATCCTGCTGCTTTCCTCCAATCTGGGGGGTTATAAATGGCTCTTGGAGGTCCCCCCATCATTTTGGGGGGTTGAGGTGACCCCGTGGCTGCAGCGATGGCTGGGGGAGGGGTAATAGCCCCCAATTTTGGGGGGTTGGAAGTGGCTCGTGGGGATCCCAGGTTTGATGGACATCCCACCTGGAGCACTAAAGCAGCACTCAGCCAATCAGAGTGCACGACGCTGATGACTCATCAGTTGCCAGGCAGGCCCCCGCTGGAGCCACCCCCTCCCCCCCAGCAAATTTGGGGAGGGGCTGGAGGTGCTGAGGATTGGGGGGATGACGAGAAAGGAGGGGGAGAGGAAGGGGAAAGAGAGGGATAGGGGAGTGGGACCACTAAACTTAGTGCAAAGGGGTGGGCTGGGGACTTGGTGATGATGGGAAAAAGGTGGGAGAGGGGGGGAAAATTGGAGTGAGACCCCTAAACAGAGCTGGAGGGGGGTGGGAGCACCAAATTTGCCATCATGGCAAGAGATTGATCTCCTGTGGGAAGAGCTTTGGCCAGAGCACAGACCTGACTTCCCATCACAGGATCCCTCTTGGGGTGAGGTCCTGTGTGTGCCCAAGCTTTGCCCAGAGGTCCCATCTCCCAGGACAGAGACCCTACGTGGGCCCTCACTGCAGGACAAGCTTTGGGAGAAGCTCCAGCCTCAGGCCCCAGTGAATCCACAGTGGGGAGACCCTCGAGATGCCCAAACTATGGGAAGGGTTTACCATGAGCCCAAAGCTCAGGGAACACCTGCAGGACCCACTTGGAGAGGGGTCCCTGTAAGTTCTCTGGCTGCAGGAAGAGCCACAAGGAGCTGAGGTCCCACCAGAACCACCACCTAAAGTAGAAAGTGGGGACAACTCTCTGTGAGCACCTGGGGGTCTCCAGTTCAACACCCCAAACCCCAGAAAGGAGGTGGAACTGAGGAGAAAGGGGAAGGAGGAGGGATTGGAGGAAGAGGAGGAGGAAGAGGAGCAAGTGTACCCCAGTGTGGCCAAGGGGCACTGCTGGTCCCCATGCACGGGTTACCTGGGTGAGGGAACCCAGGTGTGACAAGAGCTGGCACCAGGTGGCACTTGGGCTCTGAGGACAGGGCTGGGAAGGGCAGGGACGGAGCTGCACTGGCCCACAGAGTGACCACCCACGTCCCACAGGAGCCCTGGCACACCTGGAGGAACCAGAGAGCTGCCAGGCCCAGAACCAAACATTCCCCCACCTTCTGGGTGGGGTCAGCACCGTGGAGGTGCCTGGGCCTCTCCAAGGGGATCCCCACACGCTCCCTGATGGGTAAAAGGTGCCCAAGAGCAGCTGAAAGGGATCCATGGGGAGGGGCTGTGCTGGAAGGGGCTGCTCAGGCTGATTCCAGCCAGTCTGGGGCATGGGCATCTCCATGGCAACTGCCAGGGCTGTGGGATGGGGGGCCTCAGGGTGCCCAGGGGCCACTGTGACACTGAGAGGCCTCCTGGGACCAAGGGGACATGAGTGAAAAGACTGCAGGAGATGCCAAGAAGAGTCTTGGGAAGATTCAGGTTCCACAAAAAAAAAAAAAAAAAAAAAAAAAATTCAGCTACTTGCCTTGGAGGAGTCTCAGGCTGATATCCTGGAATTCAGATCCCAAAATCAGAGGTGAAGACTCTGGAAGATGCCTGGGAGGAATCTCAGGCTGATATCCTGGAATTCAGATCCCAGAATCAGAGGTGAAGACTCTGGAGATGCCTGGGAGGAGTGTCAGGTAGATCCTGAAGACGCAGCATCTCCTAATGAAATAAAAACATCTTGGGTAACTGCCCTGGAGGAGTCTGGAGCTGATACACAGGATTTCAGATACTGAAATCAGAGCTAAAGACTCCAGGAGGAGCCTGGGAGGAGTCTCAGATAGATCCTGGAAGATCCAGAACTAGAGAAAGCAAAAAATCGTCCCTGGAACCATCCCTGGAGCAGGGGGTTGCTACCTGGGATTTCAGGTCCCCAAATCCAAGATGAAGACTCCAGGTAATGTTTGAGAAGGGTCCAGCTGTAAAAAAAAAAAAACAGAAAAATCATCTCAGGACCTGGAGCTTCTACCCAGGATATCAATTGTCTGAATCAACAGATGAAAAGGCTCTGAGAGGTGTCAGGAGGAGTTTCAAGTGCATCTCAGAACAGAGAGCTAATTCCAAACAAGCAAAAACACATTGGGAAGCTTCCCTGGAAGAATCTGGGGCTGCTTTCTGGGAACTCATCTTCCTTGGGGAGACTCCAGGACACACCTGAGAGGAGTCTCAAGTGGATTCCAGAGCAAAAATTTACCTTCAAAGGAAAAAAAAAAAACTTATTGGAAACCTTCCTTGGAAGATTCTGGGCCCACGGTGAGCAACTCAGGGCCCAAAATCAGAGATCAAAAGACTCCAGGAGAATCCTAGGAGGAGTCTCAGGTAGATCCTGAAAGTTATGGGATGCACAGAAAAAAAGAAAAATCATCTCAGGTAACTTTGGTAACCTTGGAAGAGCCTGGAGCTGCTCCCTGGGAACTTGGCTCCCTTGAGGGGTGAAAAGACTCCAGGAGATGCCTGGGATGAGTCTCAGGAGCATTCAGTAGGATACAATTTACCATAAAAGCAAAATATCATCTCAAGCAGCTTCCAGGGGAGAGTCTGAGGCCCCACCAGGGTTGTGGAGTCACCATCCCTGGAAGTGTTTAAGGAAAAACTGGGCCCTGGTCTGGTTGACACAATGGTATTCGGTCATAGGTTGGGCTTGATGATCTCAGAGGTCTCTTCCAACCTAATTGATCCTGTGATTCCAGGTCCCCAAATCAAGATAATGCTTGAGAAGGCTCCAGCTGGATCCCAGATAAGACCTTTTCCTTCAGAAGAAAAAAAACTCACCATGGGTACCTGCCTTGGGGAGGGGGCTGGGGCTGCTGCCTGGGACATCAGCTCCTTAGCAGAGCTTTGAAAAGGCTCCAGGAGATGCCTGGGATGAGTCTGGGTTGCATCCAGGAGGTTAAACCCAGAGATTAAAACACCACACAGTCCAGAGATTAAAACACCACACAGCCCTCCCTTCTTTTTCCTCATCCCAGTGGAAAGGGGAGGAGAGTCTAAGTAAAACTTGTATATGGAGATAGGAACAGTTTAATAACTGAAAATAAAGTAAAACACAACAATAATGGCAAATAATAATAATTAAAAAAAAGGGGAAAAAACCCCAAGTGATGAACAATGCAATTGCTCACTCACCACCTGTGGACCTGACTGATGCCAGACCCCCTTTCCCAATCCCAGGTTGGCTCCTGGGGTAACTTCCCCCAGTTTTTACACTGGGCACAGTGTTCTGGGGGTGGAATATCCCTTTGGTCAGTTTGGGTCACCAGTCCCACCTACACTCCCTCCCAGTTTCTTCTGTGACCTTCCTCCCTGGCAGAGCATCAGAAAAAAATACAATAAAATAAAATACAATGAAATAAGGCTTGACAACTCAGCAACCCCCCAGAACATCAGTGTATCATCATTCTGAATCCAAAACACAGCACTGTAACAGCAACTGAGAATCAATTAACTCTATCCAGCTGAAACCAGGACAAGTCCCATCCAGATACTTTCAACAAATAAAAGTTTTGAATTTACTTACTGAGTAGTCCTCAGTCTATAGATTGTTAAATGTATGTATTAAAAGAGCTGATTCAATTTAAAGTCTTATCTTGGCCGTATGTTGAATGCCTGATCGCAGATTTCTGGTGCAGATGCCTGCTTTTAATTAAGAATTATTTTTCCTGTATGATAGGAAGGAACATTTTAGCACAGTTGTTTGTCAAAACAGCCTAAACCAAAAGCTTGCTTCTGATGGGCCCCCCCCCTTGAGCCCCATTTCCCCCATGTGGCTCCCACCCACGAAGGGGCAGAGCCATCTCCTGCTCAGACCCTTGCAGACGCCCAGGCTGAAGCCCCTCCAGCCCCACAGCGACCCCCGAAACCCCTCAGAGGTGGAGGTGAGTCCAGGGGGGTGTCACAGGATAATTAGTGTCACCTCTTTATTCTCGGTGCAGGTGCCCCCTCTCCCGGCTTCCCCGCAGGACGCCCCTGTTCCCCCCCGGGACTCTCCTCCACCCCCGCGTGGTCCGTGGGGGGTTTGGGGGGTGACACAGGACAATGGATCCATAGGTCTCCCTTGTTTATTGTTGTGACCCCCCACCCCCTTCCCCGCCGGACCCCTCGTTCCGCACCGACCCCTCCGGCCCCCGCAGAACTCTCCTCCACCCCCGGGCGGCCCAGGGGGTGTCACAGGAGAAGGGGTCTCCCCTATCTATCCCCTGCACAGGCGGGACACCTTCCCCTTCCCCCCGACCTCTCCCTCTCCCCCCCGCGACAGCGAGGACCCCGCTGTGTGTCCCCCCTCAGCTGGCGACAATTCCCACCCGGGGGCCACCCCAGAGACCCTTTTGGTGGCCACGGGCGAGGAGGCGGCCACGACCACGAGGGCGCTGCCCGAGGTCCCCCTCCCGCGGCGTGACTCGAGGAAACAAACCCCAAAACTCACCAGGAGTGTTGCAGCAGGGGTGTTTATTCACGGATAATTCCTCCGGTCACGCACGCCCATGGCCTTTGTTCAGCTCTTTTTATGCAGTATAATGTTACGTGTGCATTAGGGGTATTACACACACATTAGTTGTGTTAAGTGTGCATTGGCTGTGTCAGCAAATTCCAGACGAGTGGGAGGGGAAATCATTAACATCCACCACTCCTATAACTGCGCCTCGGACCTCCCCACCTTGGGGTTTTCTTTCGGGGGTCTTTTGGATGAAATAAGAAACCTTCCTCGGCTTGAATTTTCTACCTTTGCTAAGAACTGCTGAGTTGGCACTGTCCGATTAACTCAAAACTGGTGTCTTCTTCAGGAGCTTCTCTTTATCAGCTTTCAAGCTCTCTTTCTCACGAGCTTCAAAGCCCCTTAAATCTAAACTCTTAAGGTTTTCTGTGCCCGCTGAAGTCTTCATTACAAAATTAACTATGTGAATCAGCATGTCAGTCTGTGAGTCAGCACGAGCAAGCAAGGCCCCCCTATCCTGATTCTACCTAAAAATTAGCTAGTATGCAACTAAGGCCACAATCTTGTATTATTGCTTTATATTTTTATATTTTTGATCGCCCTTTATCAAGCGCCGGGGCCGTTCCCGGCCGGGCCCCTCAGCCCGAGCGGCCGCAGCTCCGCTGGGCGGCGCCACCCGCGCTGCTCTGAGGGGCCCTCAGCGCTTCCCGCCCTTTTCATCCCCGTTCCCCTCAGCGAACCCCCCGGGGAAGGGGCTGCCGACCCGCCCGCCCCTTTTCTCCGAGGCCATGGAGAAAGACAAGCAGTTTAAACTGTTCGTGCCGCCGCGTCTGAGCGCTGGGCAGCTGCCTGCGGTCAGAAGCCAGGTGAGCGCTCGGCCCGCGGGGCTGTGGGCACCGTGGGCCCCCCCCGGTTTGTGCTGCTCTGGGGGCCGTGGCTGAGGAGGGGGCGCTGGGAGAGCGCAGGGGCCCCTCCCGGGGACACGGGGACGGTGCTCTGTCCAGGGAGTCCCCCAGTAGAACCCTGAATTGAAGCAAACACACACACACAAACTCGTGTGGGAAAGCCCGTGCGCTAAAGTCAATATATATACACAGCTAAGATTGGTGCTGGGGGAAAACATCTTCAGTTTCTATTTCAAAGACTTTCCCTGTTGTTTCCTATCAAAACTGAAGGGAATCACCTTCTCGGGCATCTGCTCTGAATTGTACATCGCTGGTGATAAATCCACGTTTGATGTGAGTAATTCAGCACAGTGAGCGAGCAGTGCCCCCACTCGGCTGCTCACGGGAGCTTTGATGTTTTGCTCTCACCAGATCAAGGGTGCAGTGAAAATGTTCGGTTACCACACTGAATTATGTAAATTCAACAAGTTGTTTTTTCATGTCGAGGCTCCTTTCGAAATCTGTTTAGATTCAAATGGGATACTCTAATAGGAGATGCATTTCTGTTCCCAAAAACCTTGTAAAAGGACATTTTCGTGCTAAAACGTAATCACGTGTGGTTTAGAGATGCCCTGGGAAGTAAAGCAAAAAACAAATATCGACTACTGGCCTTCAAAGAAATAATTTTGCTTCCTGAGTCCTTCACCCTGCACCCGTGCACTGACAGGCAAGAGCTGCTGAGGGCTCTGCATCAAAAGCTTCCCCTTTGGCCTCAGTCTATAAAGCAAACTACAGCAGACCAACAGTTTGATAACCCAAAGGCATTTACCAACACCTTGGGCTTTGCAAACTGTAGTTAGTTGCTTCCTTAATGAAAAATTCTATTTTCACGTTAGCTGTACTTTTTTTTTTTTTTTTTCTGGATTTTATAATCCTTCTTTGCAAACCTACCTGTAAGAAGCTCATTTTAAAATCTGTGCAGGGTTTTAACAAATGCCCAGGGGACGATTTTAAGTTGCCATTCCGTACCCTGAACCGTGGGGAAATCACTGATCCAGGTAAGACTAAAAGAAGCATTTACCTTGCACCCTCTTTCGTTTTTTTAATGTTGTCGAGTTTTAATATTCATGAGTAGCCTCAACAGTTTCACAGCTGTAATGCTGTTAAATACAGTTTCACTGACACTTTTTTTTTAGAAATGCATTGATCAAAATCTTTTCCTCTTTCAGCTACACTGTCACAGCAAGTAAAACTTTGCTCTGAAGTAGATGAAGAGGTCAGCTAAGTATCAATTCTGCATATCAACTTCTTAGGGCCTCTTAATTTCTTCCCAGGCAGTGCCCAAAGCATTATTCAGTGGATCACTTAGGACTAAAGGAAATAGTCAGAAGGGAATAATCATGTTCTGTCTCTTATTTAAAAGTGAATCACTTAGAGGAGATGTTTGTGATTTAGTGAACAAGCCTGGAGACAAACCTTTAAAAATTACGGTGATTCCGAGTTTGTTTGTTAATTTTGGTTTGGGTTTTTTTTTTAAGTGTCTGGGCAGTCTGGGAGTTTTAATCAGAGTAAGACTTGAACACTTAGCTATCTTTGTGGAAGTGGTTGTTGAAAGGCAGAAGGACTGAAGTCAGAGTATCCTTTGGAAAACTGAAGTAGATTATCCCAGTGCTCTGGTCTGGGTTTATTTTATCGGTAAAACAATGAATTTGGTGGTTTCCTCAAGCACTGGATTCTTTTCATAGCATCTTTACCAGCATTTTACTGCTTTAGTAAAGCTCGTTTCTTCACAGTCTGAAGGCAGATGGGGGTTTTTCACTTGTGTTTGAGTCTTCTCCTTTCTCTGTAATGTGTGTTGTTACAGACACAGTGGATGCCCAAAGATTTAAACTTTGGCTCCTGATTGTATGTAGAGCTTGTGTCACCATCTGTGGAAAAAAAATTACTCCCTTCTAAGAGATAAATATGCTATCTGCAACATTATTAATTAAATAGCCCTTGAGATTAAACTGTAAAACCTGTTTTAATAGAATATAGAAACAATGAACGAATTGTACTCGAAACTCTACAAAGAGGCTGAGAAGATCAAGCAGTGGAAACTGAGTGTGGAATCAGAACTGAATCAGAAAGAAAGAAAACTGCAAGAAAACAGAAATATTATCGAAGCACAGCGTAAAACCATTCAGGAACTGCAGGCCAGTATTGTACAATACCCACTGAATAGATGGAGTTAAGAGAAGGTGCCTCCTGATTCAGTGTCACAATATTATTCAGACAGTTGAGTGTTGCAGTTTGATTCGTGCCTTGAGCAAATGGTTATTTAAGAAGGGGTTTGCACCTGTCCTGTGTGAATGTGTGTATGAGGAACACACCTGCAAGTGATTCGGTTGCTGGTAAATTATCATTTATTATTATTATGCCTTTCATGCAAAAGATGACCCAGCATGTGATACCAGATAAAACAGACCTCTGTCTTCTGACCACAAAATTCCTTTTTTTTTTGAGAAGTCACAGTGTATTTCTGCTATATTTTTCAGTAACAATGTCTTTTTGTATTTGTTCCCTATGAAATTAGTTTGAAAATGAAAAACTCCATTTAAAACTGGAAGATGAGCTGTGTGAAAAGAAAGATCTCTTGAAAGAGTAAGTAATAGAGACAAAATTTTTTTGGGGGGAGGGGGTGAAAATAATTAGCTTTCATGCTGAGGACTGTGTTGGTGTGGGCAGTTACACAGAGCTGGTAAATTGTAAAGGTTATTTACACTGTTACTCCTTAGGTACACGAAACACTGCACTCTGGTGACAACATGTAATGCTATTTCTCCCTCTTTCAGAAGCACAGCTTCGAGGCATCTGTGCAATCTGCTCAAGGAGACCTGCACTCACTTCACGGAGAAGACTGACAGATGTAAATGCCTTTTGGATTTGGATTTGTAAAAGCCAGTGTGTTTCTCCCCAGCAGAGAGAAGCTGTCACACTGTTCTGGTTGTGCTCTGTGGTTCAGATGGACTGTTTGTGGCTCTTAAAAGGAGAAGTGGATTTGAGGTGGCTCCCAAAGCTGGAAGTGAGGCCGTGGGTGTGACACACATGCTCTGTGATGTCAACCCCAGAGTGACCAGCATTCTCCTCACTAAAGCTGACCCAGCCAGGACAGCTGGAGAACTTAATGAAGATTAAATTAATGAGGGTCTGAAAGATGTTCTGGACTGGGGATTTTGGTTTATATGCAATTCAGAATTGGTGTTGTAATCGTTAAACTTTTCCTGACTCCATCCCAGATACTTAAGAAGTGTCTTGTTTCTTTTCAGCCTTAATTCTAGAAACACCTGTGTATGGATACACTGTTCTTCTCTGATAGCTGTGTTTCCTACTGATCTCCTCTATGATTGTTTTCTTAGGGAAAAATAGTATCAATTATAAAAATGAAAGAAAAAAAGGAAAATGTGGACAGGGGATGTTGTCACGAGTCTCTAATGACAGTTCTGAGGTCACAGGTGTCTCTGCTGATGGGAAGAAATTTAGTGCTAAACTCTATATTAGAGTTTATCAAACACTAACACTTTTGATACATTAATATTCAACAACATTAATAGTATAAGAATTAATATAGTTATGAAAATTGATCCAGAATTACACTTTTCACAGAAAAAGTGAGATTGGGAAAGAAATTTAAAAACTGAACTTGCTTGGTGTTTCAATGGAACATACATTTTCCCTAGATTGTATAACTTCTGGCACTCTGATTCATAATTACTGTTTTTTAATAAAAAAAGAGCTGATAATTCCTCTTTTAATTAATTATTCTGATTAAGCATAGTGGCTTGGGCAGCTGGCACTCTTTTCAAGAGGAAAACTCTTGCTTTGACAGATGAACAGGAGAGAGAAGAGACGAGACAGCTGTACGAGGAGCTCCACAGCAACGTCGAGGTGAGCGAGGTGCTGCAGTGTGAGCTACAGGGGTGTGCTGAGCTGAGCTACCTGCTTTTTTAGGGGGGATACTATTGTGTCCCTCACCTGTGGATGATTCATCTGAACTTCAAATGCTGAATTTTCTTTATTTTTTTATTTTTTTGTTTTTTCAGAGAATGACGGCGGCGTTCGAAGAGCTTCGCGTGCAGGCGGAGAACGACAGACTGGAAATGAGTTTCAAACGTGAGGGTTCTCTTTGTTGTGCTTGTTCTTCAGGAACAGCAGTTTGGTTGTTCGTGGCTTTTGTTGCTCCTGCAGTGCCGGGGCAGGCAGGTGTGAAGTGCTCAGCTGGTGAGCAGGTGACACTGGGACCCACTTTTATTCCTGCTGCCTGCCATTCACTGCCTGGGCCCTTCTGTTGTTCCCCTGGGCCAAATTTGGAACTTTGTTTTTGGAATAGTCACTCAAAGCCCAAGGTTTCTCTGTGAAGCACAATCTGCAGATCACTACTTATTTTATGTAGTTGGTGTATTTAACTGATAATGCCCTAGTGTTGAGCTACAGGAACTTCATTAAATACTTCCTTTATATAGGCTTCTATGTGCCTGTTTAATCTTTACAAGGGTGTTCCTGGCAGTTTCCTGTAAGAAACATGGAATAATGGACTAATTCTATGGAAAACTGGCAAAAAAATCAAGCATTATGTCAACAATTGCTCTTTAGGAAGCAAATTGTACAATGGCAAGCAATCTTAAACTGGAAAATTGCATTGAACTTGGAGTATCTTTCAGCTAGAATGTTAACTGTGGATATTACTGTATCTCCAAAGTAAAAGAAGAAGCAGAAAAAATGGACAAGTTCAAAAGAGAATGCAAGCTGGAAGTCAGTCAGAAGGCAGAGCAGGTTTGCTCACTTTTACAATCTAATATTAACAGCTTTATTCGTGAATAAAGGGGTAGTGCAAGGCCCAGGGAGTTTCTGGGCATTGCTAAAAAAGGCAAAAATAACAGCTGGAGCTGCACTTCAGTCAGATCCTGCTGCATGATGTCCCAGTCCCTTTGGTTGGTCAGAATTCATGGTTTGATTTTGGAGAACTTTTTCATTCGTGTCTTGAGGGATATTTGGCAAAGACCAACCAACTTCTCTGTACTCACAGAGTCACAGCAGAAAGTCTGCTTGTCACTCCTGGGGCACAAATGGAAGTTGCAATCTGTTCTTTTTCTAGAATTCCTCACGATATCATTTTGATTTTGCCAGATTTCAGTTCTTATCACCCAGAGTGATGAAAAAGATGATGTGATAAGAGACATCCAGGCTCAGCTGCAGGAATCACAAAATCAGATTGCTGGCTTAATAGAAGAAAAAAGTAAGAGTTCTCCCTGCTGGGGTAGTATGTGATTGTTTGGAGAAGTGTGGGAAACAGGATCATGAGAATTTCACTCTGTTATTGGTCAGCAGCAGAATTTTGGGGCCTTGCAGGCCTTAGTTTTGTTTGGAACAGAAACTGCTGATGTGGGATCAGAACTGATTTTTAGGGCCACTCGAGCGGTGAGGGCTTTTGAAGATTGCAAGGGGGAAAATACATTGCTTGGGTTTTGCATATTTACAGTCAGGCAGGTGCCACTGAGGAGGAAACTTACTCTTCAGAACTTCATTTTCAATATTTTTAAGCCATTTATATTCAAAATATTAGTAGTATATGATGCCAGAATTTGTTAAAATCTGTGAGTGTGTGTCATTTTACATTTTTAGCAGCATTTTTTAGTAAATACCCTATTTTTCCTAAATATAAGCATCCATCTTTCTGCATTGAAGGAGAAATGTTCAAGGAATCCCAGGCCAATCAAGAACGTTTGAGGTCAGAACTGGAGGAGGCCAAAACTTCATTGCAGAAGGCAGAGGTACAGCTTGCTTATGGTTTTCCAGCACGAAGAGATTAAATGAGTGATTGCACAACTAATTACTGATACTCTAGGTGTGAAACAACTCTAGCTCTTTGTTGCAAAGCACATTAAGAAATGATATGATTTTTTGAAGGTTACTCAAAAGAGCTTAGAGAACGAATTCCAGACCACAGTGAAAACATTAATTCAGGTCACTGAAGAAAAAGAAGCACAGGAGGAGGAATGTAAAAAAACTAAAGCCTTGCATGCAGCCCTGACAGCAGAGTTTGAGGCTTCCATTGCCAGTTTGAAAAGCTTGCTGCAAAAAGAGCAAAATAGGTAAATTGAAAAGTTTTGAAGTTCAAAGGATGGTCTTGTAGGTTGCAGTTTGTGACAAAATCAAGAACAATCGGATGTGAAGCTGAAATTCAGAGTTTTTTTGTCACAGTTGTCCAAATGCAGAGGCTTTAATGTGATTTTTTTTCAGTTGTGCTGGTTGATACTAGTCTATTAAAAGAGTACATTTCCCCCCTTCATAATTCTGTCTTTAAGAAATACAGATTTCTGCATGTAAATATTTATTTACTTTTATATCTGTTGTTCTGAAGTTGTGAAAGTGAAACTTGATATGTGTTGCAGGCAGATAAACCATCTGCCTGTTAAAAGGCCAATGTTCTTGCGGTGCTTGTGGTAAGACTTGGTCTTATTGTCCTTCAAGTTTTGAATGAAGTGTTTTGTTTATACATGTGGGGTTTTTTTAATTGCCATTTTCTTAGATCAGAGAAATACGAAGACAAGTCAAAACTGCTCACCTTGGAGCTCAGAAATAAATCTGCTGAACTGGGTAAGAGCTGTAGAAAGGCAGGAGATGTTTCCTGCTGTTTTCTGGCAATGGACTGTCGGTGTTGCTTGGAGAAATGATTTTACAGTACCTGTACCTGTCAGGAATGCTCCAATTTATTTTTACTCACCTGCCTCCCTCTCCACAGTCCGTGGTTTGTTTGAAGATGTAATTGTGGAAACCATGAGAGGCTCTGAATTTTACATCAGATAAATGATTAGTTCCTCTTCAGATGCATATTTGCTAGTGTCTTTCTTAATCATTTTTCTACATTTAGATTAAGTCATAAGTCAGCTTTGCAGTTTCTGAATTTAGTCCAACAAGTTTTGAAAATGGGTGTTGCAAGGGGATAATTGTTTTCTATTGCCTGCTAAATGTGAATAATTCTTTCTGTTCCACTAATTTTACATTGCATGTGTTGTAGAAGAGATGACTAAACTAAAATGTGACAAAGAAATGCAACTTGAAGAGCTGTCAGAAACACTGGTAAATGTTCATTTTATTTGTCTCATGGCATTTACTTCTCATATGAAATTTCTCTTGCTTTTTAAGTATGTTTAATGCCATATCTAAACACTGCTTATTCTGCCTTAATGTTTCTGGTAAACACACAATTTCAGTGGTTTCTCTGAAGGACTTGATTATTTCCACTGTTTTTCTTGTCCTGTTTCTGCCTTGTTTTGGTTTTCCTCGTTAAGATTTCCAGTCATCTCCTTCTCCATTCACACCTATTGAAATGCCACTCCCTCTGGCCATAAAGATTTCCCAGTTTTTGTCTTACTTGTAGAGAAGTCAATTTTTTACTTGGGTAAATTGTCAGTGAACCCTCCTGCACAGGCCCATTGTCTGCCCCAGCAGTCTAAGCTATGTGAAGTAGATAATTTCATAAGAATTTTATTTTCATTATGATTTCATATTCACAAGTCTAACAAGAGACTGCAGCAGCTAAAGTAGGATAGTGTGAAACCAGGTGTGCATTTCAACACTGTCAGTTTGTTCCTTATTACCTGTGCATTGAATTTTCTGATGTTCTGAACCAGGGGAAGATGGAAGGACTTCTGCTGAAGAAGGAGGAGCTCGAGGCCACTCTGGAAAGTTTGCAGAGGAGAGAAGAAGAAACCAAAAATGTCCTTCAGATGAGAGAGGTCTGGTGAAAGGGCAATAGTTACATGTTTTCAGAAATAGTTAAGTTACATGTTATAATTTATGTACAAGAACATCAGAAAGAGCTTTTAGTCAGGGCAGTGCCCACCCTGAGCTGCCCTGCTGGTGGCAGTGGCAGCAGGAGATGTCCTGGAGGAGCCTCTGCTCCCTTCCCACAGGATCTATGTTAGGGATGAGGACACATCCCTGCCAGTTGCTTTTCTCTCACATAGGACTGGAATTCTGGGGTTTATTTTTAGTCTTTTTTTGTTCAGGTGAACACAGAAGCTGATGATGTCTGAAGTGAATGCTTTTATTTAAAATCATATCCAAGAAAACTGATTTAGTCAGTAATTTTGCAGCTGGTTAATTGGACTCACATCAGAATTCACTATCTCACTCCACCAGAGAGATGTGAAGATGTAGTGTGGATAATCTGTGGTGTGGGTGTTGCTGGGCTCAGCTGAAATCTCCCTGCTCTCAGATCACCTCACAACTTTCACCAGTTGTAGGGTTTTTTTGTGTAAACTCAAAACTCTTCTCTTTGCAGAAGGAAATCCACGATTTGAAAGTCCAACTGACCGGGACAGCTGAAAAGGAGAGAGATTATCTGAACCAGCTTTCGACTCTGAAAACAGACCTTGAGCAAGAGATGTATGACCACTTCTGAAAACATAATATTCAATTTTTTTGTGTGTGTGGCATAGAGGTTACTTTATTACACAGTGAATGATCTATGATTGTTTTCTAATGAAAATTTTGAACCACACAGTAGGACATTCATTGTGTACTTGTATTTATGAATTACATCTTCTCTATTTGTGTGTGTGCAGTTGTTCCACATCTCTGTGACCTGGTTGTGTTCACATGAAGAGAAAGCTCCTGAATTCATTGTTAATCCTGCTTTGAGCTACATCATCTTCACCAGCCATTATATTTATATAAAAGTTAACTCTATTTACATAAAAGTTTTCTTTCCTTCTTCTGTTGCCTTTTTGCATCACTGTGGCTTTGCTGCAAACCTTAAATTTGTAGATAAAGGCCTGGACTTTTTTCAACTTGAAGTAGCACTTGATAATGGACAAATTTAACTTCAAAGGAAATCTCAAAATGCATCTTCTTATTTCTCTTGGCCATTTGTTTTAAATTAGGTTAAAGAATGAAGAACTAACAGTGTGCATCAATAAACTTTCACTGGAGAAAGAACAAATAGCACAAGAGAAAAGTGCTGTGGCTGCAGAACTCAAGGACCTGCAAGAAAGTCACAAGGCAAGTTGGAGACTTCCAGCTGGTTTTAGGTGACAACACTCCATTTAGAGTACAAATCAGACAGTAAACTGCAACAACCATGGTTCTGTAGAGTATCTGAACTATTTTTGTGTCTGAAATACAAGTTACCCCTGTGAATGAGGCAGGTCAACATGCTTTGGATGCCTTTTTAAGATGTCACCTTGAATTTACACGGATTTTTTTAGGAGAGTAAGAAAAAAGAAGAAGATGCAAAGCAGTTGGTTGAAAACCTAGAAGAGGAAAATGGCCAGCTAAGGCAAGTGAAAGCAGATCTTAATATCTGATATTATTAAAGGAATTTTAGACTCAATTCTGTCACAGTTAGTCTGAGTGTTGGGATGTACTTTCCTTAGGTGAGGGGAACATCTTTCCATTCCTTACAAGAAGTAGGGACAGGTCACACATTAACTTACCAGGCACTTTGCTTCATTTTAAGAACATTTTCATTGAACAGCTCATGAAATTCCCATCAATATCAGCAGCTCTTTTTTAGAAAATAAAATCTGTCTTTAATGAAAAGAAGTTCGATTTCTTAATAAAGATTAAGCAGCAAAGAGATCCTTAGGAAATCTTAAATATTTATTGATATTTGTTCCTTTGGCCTTCAGGAACGAACTGGAGTCTTTGAAGGAGAAAATGGCCAAGGCAGGGGAAGAGATCGAGAGCAAACTGGATGAGAGAGAAGAGGACGTGCGTGCACCCCGTGGGAACCCCCACGACCACCCCTGGCAGATGGAAAATGCTCGGGGGGGTTCTCTCTGCCAAGCTCTGCCCTGGGCTGGGATCTCTGCTGGGCTGCTCCCAGATGGGTCAACAGGCTGAGCACTTTTGTTTTAAAGGATAGGGACCTTCCCTGGGGTGTTCCCTCTTTGCTGGGAGGCTGAAAGTTGGAGATTTGTTGGATTTCCAGGCAAACAGGGAACCTCCTCTCCTTTATTTCCACATCCCCACCGAGTGATGGGTGGGATCTGGATTAGCTTTCAAAATATAATGGGAGTTCCAGCTTGAACAGATTCCAATATTTTTTACTTTTCTTGCTCCAGTTTCAAAGCACACCTGGTTTTTCAGCATTAGGGATTTCAGAATTTCACTGTAAAAGCCAAAAATGTACAATTGTAATCCCAATTACTGTTGAAAATGGAATTTCCAGAATGGCAGAACAGTTGAAGATTGTAGGAAATAATGAGGAAAACTCATTTTGTTCATGGATTGTAGGGAACTCAACACAGGATTGTTTTTTAAATTGTGAAGTTCCTTTTATTTTTCCTTCTTTTTTCTTTTTAAACTGGTGCAAATGCATGACAGTAACTTCTGACACAGGGAGGCACTGGCAGGAGTCATTCACTCATGTTTGAAATCTCTCTTTCAGGTGAATAATTTAAAGAAACAGGTGGAAAGTAAAGCCAGATACATTGAGGAGTTGCAGCAGGAGGTGTGTACAGTTTTTAAGAGTCACAAACACAGAGGAGATGGTATTTTGTGGGGACTTTTCAACAGGTTTTGTCTGCTGTGATATCTTTAGACACACTTAGGTAGTCGATAATTTCCTTTCTTATCCTGACTGAGCAGAGCAGGAGTCACCTTTGAAATTGCTCGATTTGTGAAATTATCCTTCATTTGAGAATAGCATTTACAGAAATAATACCTGTAATAAACAGGTTTTTTAATTTAGTATATGGTATTATTTATGGACCTGTAATAAAGCCCTATCACAGGATTATCCCAGGACTGTCCCAGCACCTGAACTGCACAACAGAGAGTTGTTTGCTTGCTGAAAGCTGGAATTTGTGAAGATTCTCACCTGCTGGATGCAGTTCAACCATTACACAATTCTAGCCACTTTTTAAAGTTTGTGTTTTGTTTATTTCAACAGAACAAGGGGCTGAAAAAGAAAATTACTGCAGAAAGCAAGAAAAGCAGCATTTATGAAGGAAAGGTATGTCTAAGTAACATCATGTAGAAGATGAGGTGAGGGTTTTGAGTCCCAGTGGAAATAATGATAACATTTTTTAAATACATTCTGAACTGATTTATGGATCTGGGATACAGATTTGGCAGGAATGGGCCCATAATTTTTGGAAGGTATTTCTGTTTTTAATCACTGAGCTCTGACTGGGCTATGAGACATTTAGAAATTTATCAGTCCCTTTCTTGTTTTGGTTGATAATGTACTGAAGAGTATTCAGTAATCCCATTGAAATAGAAAAAAAAATAAAATTAAAATAAACACATACATTATTTGGGTGCCACACTTCAAGAAAGAAGGGGACTTTTTTGAGGATATTCCTCTGAAAAACTTGAAAAACTGAAATCAAATTGCACAGCTGGGAGGAGAACACTCCATGCAACTGGGAAAATCTGAGATAGATTTACAAAGGAGGGAATAAAATCTCCATCTGTATTTTTTATTTCCAGGGAAGTCACAGCATTTTTGGGAGGCTGCTTAGGGCTGTCTTTCCCCTTGTGCTCTTTCTGTGAGCATTTTCTAAATCACTTCAGGCCAAAGTTTAATTCTTCAGGGAAAAAAAAGCTGAACTTTAAATAGGAAACAGTTCAATCACATAGCTGAAAAGTAACAGAGTGTTTGTGCTCAAAAATCAGAGGTAAAAAAATATAAATCATTGGCATATTAATTATTGAACAAATAACAGCAGCGATTCTGCATTCTCAAAAGGTGAATAAACTGCAGTTAGAGCTGGAAAACATGAACAAGCAACATAAGGAAACAGTTGACAGCTACCAAAAAGAGATTGAAACAAAAAAAATAAATGAAAACAAACTTCACGAAGAGGTGAGAGACGTTGATTTTTCCTGCTATTTGGAATTTTTTTGGGGATGTACGATGGTTTCATGGAGCTTTATTGGCCAGCCCTTGCTCTTACCTTTCAGTCTCATCAACGTAAATGGAACTTCTTGGGTTTGTTTGCCTGTGAGCAAAACTTTAGTTGAAGTATTTGTGTATGCCTTTGAAAATGGGAACCCAGTTAAAAATTCTCTTTATCAAGATATTGTTCAAAGAAATTCTGTCCTGGGTATAAACACAGCAGAGGCAAATTAGATTATAACTTCTCTCATAATTTTGTTTTTCTGCCCACACTTTTTTCATGGCGATGCCAAGGAAAGTTAAAGGCAGAGTGCTTGAAAAGGCCTTGTGAGGTGACATTTGTCTACCATGGATGTGCTTTTAATTTATATTTATTTGCCCATTTTAAAAAGATGCATAAAAGATGCAGGGTTTGAAAAGGTTCTTAAAGGCAAATAAAGCCTGAATGAGACTGCACCTACTTTGCACCCACAAGGAAGGGGGAAGAAGAAATGAAACTAAAAGGTTTTTTAAAAACACATCTTGCTGTTAATTGTTGGTGAATTAAAATGAAATTTATGACCGACAGGTAGAAAAGCTGAAGTTGCTTTATGATGAGGCAACGATGATCCAGAGAGAAACTGATATCAGGTGTCAGCACAAGATAAAAGAGATGGTGGCACTCATGGAAAAACACAAGGTGAGAGATTTTTACTGATTGCTGTGATTTGTCGTCTGTGATGCCATGAGGAGTAAGAACCTTTCAAAACCAGCACATTGTGAGTTAGAAAGTGCAGCTTCATATAAAAAGACCTGAATGTAAGAAGGTGAAATTAAACACATGCTTGACTTTTCATCATCTGAAAATAAATTCATCTTCAGATTTTGAAAACGTGCCTGTGGGCAGATAAATTCCATTTATCTAAAGTTCTAGGATTTTCTCTATCCATAATTGTAACATTCAGTCCCGTGTTTTTGAGTGTGTTGTTGGTTTTTTGTTTGTTTTTTTGTTTTAAAACAGCACGAATATGACAAAATGGTTGAAGAAAAAGATGCAGAGTTAAAACTGTGTAAACTGAAGCAGCAGGAGCAGTTGTCATCAGAAAGATCAGTGGTAAGGAGCACTTTTCAACCCTGAATAATGCAGTGGAGGGGTTGGTGCCATCCAAGTGTAATACAATAAATACCATATTTTACTTTTTTACCAATTTATTTACCAATAAATTTATTTACCAATTTATTTACCAATAAATTTTTTCCTTCCCTGCCCTTGATCTCACTGTTCACAGGAGAGTGAACTGTCACGTTTGAAGAGTGAACTGTCCTGCCTTAAGGAACAGCTGAGAGCAGAAACTGAGGAAAAGGTGGTTTATTTTTTTAATAACTGCAGCAGAGTGGGGGGGACAGGTTTGGCCTGGGCTTATGCACTGGGAGAAGTTGGAGAAGAAATAAAACTGTGAATAGAAAAATTTCTTTTAAATGCTGACCAGATGTTTATGTGAGCTTTGTAGCAGTGTGTGAGAGTGGGCTGTGTTCTGTGATTACACCAAGAAGATTTTTAACAGCTGAATTCCAATCAAATATTCACTTCCTATCCCATAACTCTTTTTAGGAGAATCTTAGGAATGGACACACTCAAAACAGGCTTCCTGAAGCTGAAATGGAGCACGAGGTAACTTTAACCAAAGAAATAATTGTAGAATTTGCTCATATTTGTACATATGGAATCCAGCTGAAGTTCTGTGATCATTTATGCACACTCAACAAAAGCCATTGAAATGCTTTTAGCTTAAACCTTTTTTTAATTTTAGAAAATGCAGACTTATTTTCCCAAGACTCATATTCCTCCTTTAGATTTGGACAGTGAATCTGCTGGTGTAAAAGATAAAAAGTCTCCTTCTTATGGAAAGACCATTTGAAGTAAAAACACTCTTGCTGTCAATGCCAATGCCTCTCTGACAGAACTCTCCTGCAGATTTGTTTCCATCTCCTCAGGTGTTTGTTGTAGCCCTCACGTGGTGCCTGCAGTTCCCACAACCTGAATTTCTGCAGATGAGCCCCAAGGCCTGAGATCCCACGTGCCAGAAACCTCAGTTCTCCACAGCCTCCTGGCCATTCCCCTTGCTCAGCAACCAAAAAAAGGGCATTTTCCCTCCCCACCCCCTTTGCTTTGGGTCTTTGTTCACCTCTGGGATGGAAAGATAAGAATTCCCCAGCATCTCCCAGGGGTCTTCTTGGACAGCTCAGACCACAAATGGGGTCTGAGTTTGGCTTTAGATTCTGTTCTTCCCCCTGACAACACAACTAAAATGTAAACATTTTCCTTCCCAGACATTTGTTATAAAGACTCCTCCAGCACAGAACCTGCAGGGTGGGAGAAGCACAAATCTGCCTGCAGAGCAGAGCACGAGGAAGAAGCAGAAGGTGCTGCTGCAGCTGGACACTCACTCGGACAGCTCCGAGCACAGCGACCTCCTGGTGAGAGGGAGAGCCCCAGCCCTGCCCTGAGCAGCTCTCTGGGCACACCCCTGAGAGTGGGGAGAGAGCCTGGGGGGTCCCACATCACACACCTCACTCATGTCTGGATTTTCACTTAATTGGTTCCTTCTGGAATTGTATTTGTGTGTACAAATTTTTATTTACATGCCTGTTACATTAAACTGTTCAGGCTTCATAGGAACATCTTCACTTTTTTTTTTGTTCATACTTTAATATTCCTGGGGGGAGGGAGAAGTATTTTTTAATATACTGTCACTAAATAACTTTTTTTCTTTTTAATTTCAGAGCATGGTCTCGGAAGAGAAAATGTTTAAGAAGCTGTACAAGGATTATCCCCAAACTTCACAATTACATTCCACGGCCCCGAAAAAGGTACATCAGCTTTTCCTCAGATTAAACCAAACAGTCTGGTGATATTTGTGCTCATGGAATCTGCTTGAAGTTCCATGACAGTTTATGTACACTCACCAAAAGACACTGAGCTGCTTTTAACTTCCACCTTTTGTCATTTTAGAAAACACAAACTTTACTTTCCTGAGAATCCTAAACCGCATTTAGAACAGTGACTCTGTTAATGTAATCAGTGAGAAGTCTCTAAGTGCAATTCCTGTGGGAGTCAATCCATGGAAAAGATAAAATGCCCACTTCAGTGTGTGCAGGAAGCCCCTTGGGCAGTGCAGCTTGGAAGCTTTGTGACTCCTGAGACAGTGAATTGTTCTTGTGGCATTCTCTGACTGTGCTTCTTATTTCTCTGGGGATGATTATTTATTTTTGTGGTGGGATAAGCAGGGGTTTAAAAAGGTGATTCCAAATCACAGGGATATTAGAGAGCAGTTTGTGGAAGGGATCCCAATGTGTGTCATTTATCAGTAACAATTCCTGTCCAGAGATTGTGAATTTAATAATATCTCTGGAATCCTCTTAGTCTTAAAGTGTGGTTTTGAAACAGTGCTTTTTTTTCTCTATGGAATAGAAAAAATTTTGTATAGCTGTATAAATTATCAAAGTATCAAAGGGTTCCTGACTGCACAACTTCTGCTCCTGCCCTGTCAGGAAGACCACTGGTGATGTTTATATTCTGATAACAGAATTCACTGCCATTTCCACATTACCCTTTCTAAAACAGGATTGCAGTGGACCATTGCAATGATCCTCAGAAGTTTAACCTGGGATGAACAGACTCTTTCAAGTAAAAACACTCTTGCTGTCAATGCCAGTGCCTCTCTGACATCTCCTCAGGTGTTTGTTGTAGCCCTCACGTGGTGCCTGCAGTTCCCACAACCTGAATTTCTGCAGATGAGCCCCAAGGCCTGAGATCCCACGTGCCAGAAACCTCAGTTCTCCACAGCCTCCTGGCCATTCCCCTTGCTCAGCAACCAAAAAAAGGGCATTTTCCCTCCCCACCCCCTTTGCTTTGGGTCTTTGTTCACCTCTGGGATGGAAAGATAAGAATTCCCCAGCATCTCCCAGGGGTCTTCTTGGACAGCTCAGACCACAAATGGGGTCTGAGTTTGGCTTTAGATTCTGTTCTTCCCCCTGACAACACAACTAAAATGTAAACATTTTCCTTCCCAGACATTTGTTATAAAGACTCCTCCAGCACAGAACCTGCAGGGTGGGAGAAGCACAAATCTGCCTGCAGAGCAGAGCACGAGGAAGAAGCAGAAGGTGCTGCTGCAGCTGGACACTCACTCGGACAGCTCCGAGCACAGCGACCTCCTGGTGAGAGGGAGAGCCCCAGCCCTGCCCTGAGCAGCTCTCTGGGCACACCCCTGAGAGTGGGGAGAGAGCCTGGGGGGTCCCACATCACACACCTCACTCATGTCTGGATTTTCACTTAATTGGTTCTTTCTGGAATTGTGTTTGTGTGTACAAATTTTTATTTACATGCCCGTTATTAAACTATTCAGGCTTCATAGGAACATCTTAACTAGTTTTTTGTTTATACTTTAATATTCCTGGGGGGGGAAGGGAGAAGGAGAAGAAATTTTAATACAATGTAACTAAATAGCTTTTTCCTTTTTAATTTCAGAGCATGGTCTCGGAAGAGAAAATGTTTAAGAAGTTGTACAAGGATTATCCCCAAACTTCACAATTACATTCCACGGCCCCGAAAAAGGTACATCAGCTTTTCCTCAGATTAAACCAAACAGCTGATCAAAGTCTTCCCAGAAACCAAGAGTGGCTTTACTTTCCTTCTTAGGCACCGACTCCCTCCAGTGGGAAATCTCCGGGCTCTGCCCTCAAACTCAAAGCCGTGAGGAAAATGCACGAGGCGGGCTGGGCTGCGGTGGCCAAAGTGGACAGGAAAAGGAAAATCAAAGAAGTTGCCAAGTTCTTTGCTTAAAATGCAGCAATGCCCAGTGCCCTGGCACTGAGAGCAGTGTTGTTTGTTCTGTCAGATTTGTATTTTGGTGTGTTTTTGTGTCGTGTTGTTTAATCCCACGTTCATTTCCTTTACACACCTAAACCTTCCAGATCTGTAGCTCCATCCACTTGCAGAGCCTGTCCCACCTTTCCTCCCCTCTGCTGTAAAACCTCAGTTTTGAATTTTGAAATAACTGCATAGGAAGTTGTTTCCAAGCTGGTTCTGGCATTAGAAATGCTGGTTTTAAAGAAGTTTCCTTCTGTTCTTTGAAATTTACTGTGTTTTCATTCACAGAGGACACTTTGGGAAAGAAATACTGAACCTGTTAAATGCATGCACTTCTACCTGAAGTCACCTTGCTTTTCCTGCATTTGAAGTGCTGTTAGACCTGTCCTTTCAGGCTGTTTTGTTTTCAGTAGCTGCTATTTCAGTATGTTAGATCAGTTCTGACACTTCTAAAAATTGAATGGAATTACTTCCATTTAAAAATATGTCAACTTCGTGAGGAATAAAATACAGTTCAGATTGTAAAAACAACGTTAAGATGTCATTAAATTGTTGATCTGAAATACAAAGTGTGGTGTGTAGAACTAAATGTTGTTGCTTTAAGTATCAGAATACAGAGGGAAATCCCAGGCAGCCTTCCCAGGGAGCAGCAGCTTCTGCCATGGAAGTGTAGGGAAAGGTTTGAACACCTGTTCCTGTGTTAATCCCGTAGATAAAACTGAAAATACAAACAACTTCATGTCAGGCATTAATCCAGTTTGGTGAGGAAAAGCAAATAAAGTTCATAAATGCCTGTGCTCTGGTTTGTGAGTCCTTGGGACAGCACACAGCTCAAAAATGGGTGAGAAAGGGGCAGGTACCAGTTACAAATCAGTGAGTACTGATGCTTTTGTCTGGAATTTCATCAAAGTTTTCAAGGCTGTATTCTGCAATCAGCCATGAGAGCTGTTAATGACCTGTCCCATTCACCACACTCAAGTCTTATGTACACATATATAATTACATGTGCTTTATCTGAAAGTATCAGCAAGGTGAGTTGATTTCTAAAGGCCTTTTCCACAAGGTTTTTGTGGCAGTGAATAAAAACCAAACCAAACAAAAATTCACATTCTTACTAATCCAAACATACACAACACACATCCACACACAAAACCTTTATTTCTGTGCATTATAACCATAAAACAGAGATTAAGCAGCAATCCTTAGTTTCTTATCTCTTTGATTTCCAGTATGTCAGTTGGGGTGTCTGACCCAAATTCTCCACGAGCATGGGGAGATGAAATTCCGCTTTCCTTAATTTGCTGAATATCTGTAATTAATTCCTGTGGCAAATTCCGACACTGAGGGCACTGCCGAGGACGAGGAATCGCCTCTCTCTCCCCCTCTCCCTCCCGCCTTGGGGGAGCCTCAGGATAAGCAGAGGGGGGCGAAAATCGTGATTTTTTTATTGCTTTTATTGCTTTCAAAGCGGTGATGATTTCTTTACCAACACCTAGAGGGTTAAAAGCTTCCAAGTCCTGCTTCCTCAAGACGCCTTAATCACAATTTTCTTCCATTCGTTTACTTCTGTAGTCCCAGTCCGTGGAAAACTTGGCACATACTTACAAACCCATCTTAAAAGTGCTGTAATTCTCGGTTTTGAAACATTTCCTTGCTGTCTATTTAATAAATAAGTTCTCGGCTGTCTGTTCTTGCTCACGAGATAAATTTCCCCCCCCCATCTCCTTCCCGACACCTCGTTCCCTGTTCCTTGTCTCCTCACCGGGTCCACTCCTCCTCTTCTATTAAGTTTTGTAGGGTTCTTTGTCGCCTCCCCCTCGAGGTGCTGAAATCCGCAGTTTTTTGTGCTTTCCTTTGATCCTTCCCATGACCCGGAGGCTGCCACAGGTCGGAAATCCCGAGAGATTCTGATCTCTTGGTTTCCCTCATCCCTTTTGAATTGTCCGTTTTAAATTGGCGGTGAATAAAAACAAGACCCCGCCGGGATGGTGGAAACGGAGAGGCTGAAAAAGCTCCTGAATTCAAAAAAGGCGCGGTTACCAAAGGTGGGGGGAGCGAGCACTTTGAAATGTCCAATCCCTTCAAAGGCTCTTCCCGGGACAGCCGGAATTGGTGATCCTTTCCCGGGCTTCCAGCAGGACTTCATCTCCCAGCGTGCCCCGAGACACAACAGACACCCCGGATTAACTTCTCACAACCCCGCCGGTTTTAAAATCACCTGTGCCAATGTCCTTAAGTTATCAACGCAACAGAACATTTCTTTTCCAGTGCTATTTCCAGTGAAGTACACGAGATGCTTTTCTTTTTGCTCTGGGTCATCATTTGCCAGTTTTAAGGAAGATTTGGTGTTCAGTGTCTTCCTTCCTGTCCTTCCTTCCTTCCTTCCTGTCATCTCCCTGTCCCTGGCAGCTCTTCATCCACGCTGCGGCTGCAGCCAAGGCGAGCAGGGATCCCTGCAGGTCAGGGAATGCTGGGACGTAATTCCCAGAATCACAGAATATGCTGGGTTGGAAGGGACCCACAAGGATGATCAAATCCAGCTCCTGACCCTGCACAGGATCATCCCCAAGGGTCACACCGTGTGCCTGAGAGGATCATCTGAACACCCCTGGAGCTCTGTTAGCCTTGGTGCTGTGCCCACTGCCCTGGGGAGCCTGTTCAGTGCCCAACCACCCTCTGGGGGAGAACCTTTTTCAAAAATCCACCCTAAACTTCCTCTCACACAACTCCAGGCCATTCCCTCAGTCCTGTCCCTGGTCCCCCCAGAGCAGAGCTCAGGGCCTGCCCCTCCTCTGCCCCTGCCCAGGAAGTTGTGACTGCAGTGAGGTCTCCCCTCAGTCTCCTCCAGCTGAACACACCAAGTGCCCTCAGTGTCCTCACACACCTTCCCCTCCAGGCCCTTCCCCATCCTCGTGGCCTCCTTTGGACACTCTCCAATGGCTCAATCTCTCCCTTCCATTGTGTCCCCCCAAACTGCCCCAGTCTTGCAGGTGAGGTCGCCCCAGGGCAGAGCAGATCGGGACAATCCCCTCCCTGATGCCCCCAGCACAGGCTTGGCCCTCCTGGCTGCCAGGGCACTGCTGACTCAGGGCCAACTGGCACCCACCAGCACCCCCAGGGCCCTTTCCCGGCACTGCTTCCCAGCCTCTCGTTCCCATCTGTCCCTACATCCGGGCTTGCCCCATCCCAATCCAGCACCCTCCCTTGTTGAATTTCATGTGTTTGGTGATTGGCCACTGCTCTGATTTATCAAGGTCTCTCTGCAGGGCTCTCAACAGCTCCTCCAAGATTTGTGTAATCTGCAGGCTGCCAGTCCTGTGTCCAAGTTTTTTATGAAGATGTCGAAGAGAACACGGCCTATTGAGAGCTGATTGCAGTGTCCTGTACAAAAATAAGTGTCCTGTACAAAAATAAGGGCTTGGCAGCCACCACTTGTGGAACTCTTTTGGAAAGTCTAAAGGCCACCACCTCCTGAGTGTAAACAGTGGGCTGGGTGCCGGAATTAAGGTGACCATAAAAGTTCAAGAGCTCCCTGACGCATCTGCTGCCTTTGTTGAGCCTGGCAAGAATTTACATGTCCTTGGAAATGGTTTGTGACGCTTTCTTTCTTCCCTTTCACCTCAGCCCTTTATCCCAACCCCACTGCCATGTGCTCACAGTGGGTCAGGGACCGACATCCCAATTCCTACGGCCGAGTGTGTGATTTACTGACAAAACTGGCCCGAGGTAAATGGGATGGGATGAGGGGTGGATGCTGTCCTGGTCTTGGCTGAGAGACAGGGAATTTCCTTGCTGGTAGCTGGCACAGTGCTGTGGTTTGGGTTCAGGAGGAGCACAGTGGTGGACACCTCTATGGGCTGCCATGGACATGAGGAACAGTTTTAGGTTCCCCTGTCCTACATGTGGGCACCTCCTGCCATTTAAATCGGGCACAGCAACGTCCCAGCAGCCTCCAAGAAGATGCCTGCAGGTGCTTCCTTCTCTCCATGGACTGCTCCATCAGAGCCTGCAGTTCCCAGCAGGAATCTTGGTCACCTCTGGCACCTCAGAAGCAGCCAAGTGTTTGTGTCCAGCACTTGTAACCAAGTGCTGTGAGCTTTTGTCTTCATTCATTGCCAGGGGAGCTGGGACAAGGAGTCCCCTGCAGGTGCCTGTTTTGGGCCCACTGAAGTGGGGCAGGAGGAATCCCAGCCCATGGGGATTGTGGAGGGAGCTGAGTGTCCTTCTGGCCCCAGGTCTGCAGAGCCACAAGGAGACACCTCTGCTGACTCAGCTGAGTCCCTTCCCTCAGTGCAGGGCAAGGAGATCCCTCCTGGGCACTGTCTGGGGTTCCTGTCTAAGGATGGGACATGAAAAGGTGAATCTCGAACTTAACTCAGAGCCTGTTTGGAGACTGTGCCCGAGCTGCCACCCCCGGCCCTGCCGAGCTCCAGGAGGGTCCAGGGGGCAGGTGGGACTGCCCTGGCACGGAGGGCACCGAGGCTGAAATGTTGGGAGCTGGAGAGGCCTCGCTGCAAACGGCCCGGGGGGGGTCAACGAGTGCCCCAAAACCCCCCCTTGGAGAGGGGTCACCCCACAGGGACTGAAGCCCCCCGAGATCCCCTCATTTGAGAGGGGTCACCCCATAGTGGAGCAGAGTCTGAAGCCTCCTGAGATCCCCCACTTTGAGAGGGATCACCCCACAGACACTGAAGCCCCCCGAGATCCTCTCTTGGAAAGGGGACACCCCGAGGAATCCCCCTCGGAGTGAGGTCACTCCACAGGGATCCTGCAGCTCCCGGAGACCCCCCCATGGAGCAGAGACCACCCAGAGGGGACCACCCAAGAGACACGACTGGGAGAGGGTCTGACCTTTAATGTGACACAATGGGAGTACAAATTGAGGGTTCTCCCCACCTTCACCCCCCCCCCACCGTGTCCCACTCCCCCCTCGGCGTCCATCCACGGCCCAGGGGAGGAGGGGCCCCCCCCGAAATCCAGCACCGAGGGTCCGAGCTGAGGATGAGAAGGAAATCAGTGGGGAAGGGGCACTCAAAGAGCCCCCCAAAATGGGGGTTTGGGGGAACAGGAGGAACCCGAAACTACCCTCCAAGTGATTTGGGAGGGTCAGAGAACTCTGCAGCCACCGCCCCCCAAAACAAGGGTTTGGAGGGGTCAGGGACTACCTAGAATAATCTGGGGAGGGGTCAGAGGCTTCCACAGCCCTCCAAAATGGACGTTTTTGGCAGTTCAGGGACTGCCATTCCTCCTAAAAAATTGGAGGCATAAGAACAGAGAATCCCAAAAGCACTCTAAAATAACTCAGGGGTGTCAGTGAGCACCACACTCCCTCCAAAATGGGAGTCTGTGCAGGTTCAGGGACCCCCAACCCCCTCAAAACTGGGGACATGGAGGGGAACCCCAAAATTATTTGGGAGAGGCAGCAACCTCTTCCAGACTCCACAAAATTGAGCTCTGGGGTGCTACAAGATCCCCCCCAAAAATAATTTAAGGGGGTGGTGGTGTCAGAAAATCGGATAGGCCCCCCAAAAATGGGGGGGTTGGCGGGAGGGTGTGGGGATGGAGGGTTTTCGAGGGTCCCCAGCTGCGTGCAGGGGGTGCAGGGGGGTTTCCCAGGGTGCCCCCAATCACTTTTGGGGGGTGCCACCCCCGCCCCCCCGCCCGCCGTGCCCCTACCTCAGTTGTCGTAGTTGTCCCGGTACGAGGCCGAGGGGAAGCGCTCGCCGTAGCCCCCTGGTTCCTGGGGGACAGCAGGGTGGGGAGGGGGTCAGCACCCACGGGTGCCCCTCCCAGCAACCACAAGCCCCCTCAAACCACCACAAACACTCCCAAGAGCTTCACCCCAGGACTCCCCTCCCACCCCCTCCCACCAAGCTCTACCCCCACCGTTCCCAGCACCCCCCTGGGGCCTTCCCCAAATCCCAAGGGTGTCCCCTCCACGGTGTCCCCTCACACGGGTGTCCCCCAACTCCCGGTGTCTCCACGGTGTCCCCCACTCACCGGCTGCCGTAGTCCCGGGAGCCCCGTAGCCCCCCCCGCTGCGCCCGTCGTAGCGGCCCCCGTAGCCACGGTCACCCCCTCCTGTGGGGGGAACCCCAAGTATTGAGGGGGTGCAAGAGGGAACATAAAACTCCTCAAGATGCCCCTGAGCCCCCAAAATCCTCAGTCCCCAAACAAAGCCTGATCCCCTCAGAACTCTTTGTTGCTCTTCCCAGGTTCCATCCAGGACCCCAAGTGCCCCGCTGTGTCCTCCAGCTCCCCCCCAAACACCCCCTCAAGATCCTTTATTTACCCCCCAGGTCACCCCCAAATCTCTTCCAGTCCCCTCCCCTCCAAAGACCCCCCCCAGGTGCCCCCCTCAAAGCCACCCAAAATCCCCAAGTGCTCTCCAAAACCACCAGACACCAAATCACCCCTCCAAAATCCCCCTCATCACCTCACAAATCCCCTCCCACCACAAATCCTCCCAAATCACCCAAAAACCCCCTCACCCTGCCAAGTACCCCCCAAAAAGCTCCAAGATTCCCCATTAACCCCCCCAAACAACCCCACAGACCCCCTGCCCCCCCACACCACTCCAATCCCCCAAAAAGCCCCTTAACCCCCTCCAGCCCCACCCAGGACGTACCTGGGGTATCCTCGGCCCGGCCCGGCCCCTCCGTAGCCTCCCCGGGCACCACGGGGATTTCCAGCGTGATCCACCCGGATCTGCCGCCCATCCAGGCACTGGGGACGGACACGCCACGCTGGGGTCACCCCAACCCCTCCTGGGACCCCCAGCCCCAGACATGTTTAGGGCTCCCCAAGTTCCACCCAGCACCCCAGGGACCCCCAGCCCCAGACATGTTTAGGGTTCCCCAAGTTCCACCCACACCCTCCAGGGACCCCCACCAGGGGCACTCAGCGACCCTCAATGCACCCCCACACCCTTAGAGACCCCCCAAGATCCCACCAGGGGCCCCCAGACCCCACTAAAAATGGCCCAAACCCACTCAGAGATCCCCCAAACACCCCCTTGGGGTCTCCCACGTCCCCCCAGGCACCCACAGGGGACTCTCTGGGGTCCCCCTCTGGACTCCATTCTGAGTGTCCCAGACCTCCTCAGTGACCCCAAAAGTCGTGCAGGGCTCCTGAGGGTCCTGCAGCCCCCCCAGCCCCCCCCACCTCGCCGTTCATGGCCCTCATGGCGTCGCTGGCGTGCTCAGGGTTGGTGAAGGTGACGAAGCCGAAGCCGCGCGAGCGTTGGGTCTCCCGGTCCTTCACCACCACCACTGCGGGGGCAGGGGGTCAGGGGTCCAGGGGGCTCAGGGACCCCCCCAAACCACCACTGAGGGGCAATGGGGGGAGTCAGGGAGGGCTGGGACCCCCCCCTGAAATGGGGTCCCACAGGAGGAAGGGACACCCCAACCCCAAAGCCAATCCTATGCATTAAGACCCAAAACCGTGGTCCAAAGGGACCCCCGCCCATGGGTGGCCCCCCAAAAACCTGGGGTGCCAAAGCAGAGGGAACCTCCCCAGACCCCATTCTAAAGGCTACACCCAAAAATAGCCCCCCCCAAAACCCTTGGGTGTCACCCCAAAGCCAAGGCCTCCAGTGGGGGAGTCAGCCACTTCCAAGGTGTCCTCCCTCCCCAGGCAGATTTTGGGGACTCCTGGAGAGATGTGGGGGGGTCCCCAGAGAATGGAAGAGGAACCCCAAGGGATTCTGGGGCTCTGGGAGGGGATCTGACGATTCTCAGGAGGGTTTGAGGGAGGAAATGGTCCTAGAGGAGAATTTGGGGGGATCTCAGGGGTTTCTGGGGGCAACAGGTGGGGGTGCTGGGGAGGAGTTGGGGCGTCTGCAACATTTGGGGTTCCCAGGAGGGATCTGGGACTCCCAAGGAGGTTTGGGGGTTCCGGGGGGGCTCGGGGTGCCTCACCCTCGGCGATGGGCCCGAAGGAGCTGAAGTGCTGCTCCAGCCCCTGCTCGTCCGTGTCGTAGTTGAGGCCCCCCACAAAGAGCTTCCCCTCCTCGGCCGCCATGCGTGGGGGGCGGGGCCGGGAGCGATGTCACAGGGTGGGGCCCTGCCCCTCCGGCGACACTGCAACCTGGGCAGCGGGAAAGAGTTATGGCGTCACAGCCCTGCCCCCACACCCCCCGGGCTGCTGTGACATCGCAGCCCCGGCAGGGAACTCCCCGGGGTGTCCCCCCCGATGGCACAACCCTCAAAGCGACCCTGATGACGTCACAGCCCAGAGGGAATCCCTCTGCCCCGTGCGGGGTTCCGTGACGTCACAGTTCGCAGAACGCACTCCCCTGGGCCCCTATGACGTTATTACCCTGGTGGGACCCCCACGTAGCCCCCAGTGACGTCATAGCTCTCCAAGAGACCCCAGTCCTAGAGACCCCCCCTGACGTCACTGTCTTGGGACAACCCCTCGCAGCTCCACACCTCCCCTCCCGGTTACGTCACGGGAACTCCCCGTGGCTCCCCCCTGACGTCACACCCCCCCCCAGCCCCACGTGGATCCCCCCCCGGCCACGTGGGCACCTCCCGGAAGCGCCGCTCCCGCTCCCCGCGCGCGCGCTGGCCCCGCCCTCCCGCGCACGCGCGAACCCCGCGCGGCCCCCAACGCGGCGTGGCGGGAGGGGGGAGGGAGGAAACCCCGCCCGGGGGCAGCGCCCGCGCCGAGCGGCGGGAACCGCAGCTATCGCGACACGGGGAACGGGGCACGGAGCCCCCACGGAGCGGCCGCCACAACTCACCCGCGCTGCCGGCCCGGCCCGGAATGAGGCCGCGCCCGCCCCGCCCCGCCTTATCAACCGGCCCCGCCCCCGCCGCGCGTCACGGCCGCGCCGCCACGCGATTGGTCACCTGCTGGGACCCGCCCCCTCCACGCGCGGAACGGACCATTGGGGGGGTTGGGCGGGGAAAGGAGCGCGTGGTACCGCCCGGGCCGCGGGGGGCGGGGAGCTCGTGGAGTGTGGGGTCAGGGGGGTCCCCATGGAGGTCCCGATGGGGGCCTGGGGGATCCCAGTGGGTCCCGATGTGGGGTCTGGGGGATCCCGGGGGGTCCCCAGGGGGGTCCCGGTGGGTCCCGATGGGGGTCAGGGGGATCCCGGGGGGGTCCCGATGGAGTTCGGGGGATCCCGGGGTGGGAGGCGCTGGAAGAGAGGAGCGTTCCCGAGGGCTCTCGGGGGTCACACGGGGTCCCGGGAGAGGCTGGGAGGGCTCGGTGGGGTTCACACGTGGGGTCCCTGGGGGGCTCACAAAGGGTCACACCGGTCCCGGGGAGGCTTTAATGGTCGGTCCCGTTACAGCCGAAACGCCGCGGCCCCGCCCCGTCCCCTCCCCCACCGTGATACCGGGGGGGCGCGACCCCCCCAAAGAATCCATGACCCCCCCCTCCCCCGGGGGCCAGAGGGGCTCCGAACACCCCACTCCCCCCTCCCGGGCCCCTGTGTGGGCTATAGGGAATTCCCTCACCCTACAGACACCCACAGAGCCCCCGGGGGCCACAGGGACCCCCCCGGCCCCGCTGAGCCCCCGAACAGTCCAAGGGCCCTTCCGAGGGGGTCCCGCGCCCCCCACCCCCCGCAGGGCGCTATTTGGGAGGGGGGGCCCTCCCACTGCATATAAAAATCCACGCCCCCCACTCCTCTCCCCTGTACATATATACACGGAACCCACGGAGACAGGGAGGGGACAGGGGGAGGTTTGGCGATCCTGAGTGAGGGGGGCTGAGATGGGAGTGACCTCAAGGTAAAGGGTGAGGAACCGACGAGTTCTCCCCCAGGGCACGAATCGCCCTCAGTGTAAAGTGTCCCTTTTGTGCGGCCTCGGGGTGGGGGAGGGGGGCACGTGAGTGACCCCAGAGCGAGGTGTCACCTCGGCATCGAGCGGGAGTAACTCTGGAGGAACACCTGATTCAGCCCAGGAATGGGGTCTGGGTAACCCTGGAGTGAGAAGTGGAGGCTGAGTGCTCTGGGAGTAAGGGATGAGTAATTTCAGGGCAAGGATTGACCTCAGAGTAATGACTGTGTGGCCATTGGGTGAGTAAGAACCTCAGAGTAAGGGATAAGTAAAGACTACTCCCCTCCCACTCGTGCACTGGGTAACTTTTGCAATCTCAGTGTAAACTGTGACCTCTTGTAGCATCTGAGGAACTTCAACGTAACAAACCTCAATAACTTCAAGTTACTGGACAACAGCAAGGGCTGAGTAACCTCAGAGTAAGAGCTGTGAAGCCCAGAAGAGGGGCTGAGAGCATCCTGGAAGTGTAAAGGGCGAGTAAGACCACAGCAAGCAGTGAAGGAGGGGTATCCATGGGGTATCCTCAGAGGAAAGGCATGGAAGAACAGGGGGAGCAGGAGACACCAGAGCTGAGTAACACATGAGTAAAGATGTGGCACAGGGCAACTCAGCAACCTCTGAGTAGCACAAGGAGGGGCTAAGGAAGCAACTGGAGGGTGGGGGAAGCTCGAAAGCAGAAGAGGGGCTTCCTACTGTCTGAGTAAAGGTTGAGTAGCAAAGAAGGCGCTGCCAATGTAACCCCAAACCCACCACGCCGGGGGGTAAACAGGGCTGGCCCACTAAGGCCTTAGGAACCTCTGAGTAAGCATTAAGTGTTGAGTAAGGCCTAAGTCCCTTCTGAGGACCCACCACACAAGGCCAGTTACAAGTGTGGGGCGAGTCAGCGTGAAGATACGTTTCAGTGACCTGCTAGTAAGGGCTGAGCAACCTCTGAGTAAGATGAGGCAGGCCAAGACTTGTGTAATGCTGGAGTGCAGCCTGGAGGATGAGAGAACCTGGGATTCCAGCAATAAATAGGGAGAGCTGAGTAGCAGAAGGCTGAGGAACCTCTGAGTAAGGGCTGGGTCACTGCACAGGCAGCGTCAGAGGAGCAAGCGCGTCACGTCCACGGAAGCACCGAGTAGGCCAAAGGGGTGGTAACGTCGGAGTAAGTGCAGGGCAAAGGCAAAGGAGAATGAACCACGTGGAGGGACCCTGGAGTAAGGTGCGAGTAGCAGTAAAGTATCAAGCAACGCAAAAGGATGAGCTGAGCAAGCCCAGAGAAAGGACCCATCTGAGTAACCCCGGAGTAAGTTCTGTGTAGAAGTGCTGAGTAACCTCAGACTGGGTAAACTCAAAGGACACACCCAGGAGGAACCCTGGAGTAAGTTCTGAATAGGGGCAACGTACCAAGTGACTTCAGACTAACAGCTGAGGAAGCTCAGACTAAAGACACCCCCCCCACACTCATGAGTGACGCTGGAGTAAAATCTGGGTAGGAGTAAAGTACCAACCAACCTCGACGTAAGGGCCAGGAACGCTCAGAGTAACAATCTCCACGAGCAACCCAGGGGGAGGGAGGGTAACCCCAGCTGAGTAACATCTGAGTAACTGAGAGTAGAAACGGAGTAACACTCCAGCAGTGAGCAAGTCAAGGCTGAGGAGTCAGGAAATAAGGCTGGAGTAGGGCAGGTGTGGCCGCAGAGCTGGGCCTGAGCTGCCTTGGAGTAAAGTCAGAGCTGGGCCTGAGTAACCCTGGGGTAACCCTGGAGTGAAGGGGGACCAACCTCGGAGTAGGCCCCCCCACCATGGGGAACCTCCTGGGAGATGCTGAAGCCTCAAATAACATCAGGGTGACCCTGGAGTTGAGCGTGTAAGCCCAGAAGGGCACTGTGACTCCCCTCCCCCACCCTTCCCGCCCCAAAACTGCTCCCAGGGTGCCCCCGCCCCTGCCAGGCCCTGCCCTGCTGTGCCCCACCCCCTCTGAGCCCCGCCCCTTGGGGGGAGGGACCCATATAGACTCTTATTTATAATATTGCCTTGAAAAAATAAAACTCGAAGTAAATTGGGGGGGAAGAAACCCCAGACTCAAGGGAACTCCCCAAAAAAATAGGGGGGACCCCAAACCCCCCTCCAGTGGGGGGGTCCCACATGACCCCCCCCAAATCCAGCAGCAGTTCTTCGGGGGGTTGTCTGGGGGGCCGTCGTTACCGGTCCAGGGGGCCCTCCCGTAGTTTTGGGGTGAGCCCTTATTTTGGGCATCACCCCCCAGTTTTGTGGCACACCCCCCCCCTCAGTTTTGGGGGGTCCTGGGAGGTTGCAGCAGCAGTCCAGAGGCTGTGGGGAGAGGAAGCAGTTAAGGGAGGGGGCCTCAAATGGATGAACCCCTAAATTTGCCCCCTCCCCCCTTTTTAGGGCTTTCCCCATTCATAAGAGTTACTCCATTTTGGGGGTCTGTGAGGCCCTAATTTTGTGGGGGCCCATAGTGGGGCAGCTCCACATTTTGGGGGTGTCCCCCATGTTTGGGGGGATATCCCCTGGTTTTGGGGTAGATCCCCCCATTTCTGGAAAGCTCCTTTTCCAGGGGACTCTCCCAAATCTGAGATGTGTTTTGGGGGGCTCATTTTTTGGGGTGTTCCCCACACTTTCAGGCTCAATCCCCGGGGCTACTGCTCCTCAACTTTGGGAAGAGTCAATTCAGCAGTCCCACGGGAGGGGTCTCCCATTTTGGGCAGCTCACCTGATTTTTGGGGGGCCCTACCTGCTCAGCATCAGAACTCAGTGTCGAGCACCCGGAAGGCGGAAGAACCTGGGGAGAAAACGAGGGGGGCACGGTGTGGGTTTGGGGAGGCCGCAGTTTCGGGGGGGTCACAGTTTCGGGTGCTGACCTGGGGGGGGCAGGGGGTTCGTGCGCAGCCCCGGCTCCTTCTGGAGCTGGATCTCCTTCAGGGCGAAGATGGAGGTGGCTGTGGGGGAGAAAGGGGGGTGGGCAGGGCCTCACATCAAGGGGGTGTTACCACGGGAGAAGGGGTGTGGTTGTTTTCAAGTCCCACCCACTAGAAAAACCACACCTTGTTGATTTGCATAGCTCCTCCCACACATCAATGATTTGTCACCCCACATCACCAATTTGCATAGCTCCTTCCACACCACACTGATTTGCCACTCCCACATCTCTAATTTGCATAGCCCCTCCCTTTCTTCTGAGGCTCCACCCACCAATGGCTAAACCTTGCCCCTCAAGTTCCTCCCACTGCCCCCCACTTCCACCAATGGGCACCCTCCCCCAGGGGAAGCTCCACCCTCCAAGGCTCCACCCTGCCCCAACAAGCCCCACCCCCCAAAACAGCTCCACCCACTCCCAGCCCTCACCCACTGACTCCTCCCAACAAAGCCCCACCCCAAAGCCACACCCCACAAAAGCTCCACCCACTCCACAAATCCCCGCCCACTACAGCCCCTGCCCTCAGGCCACGCCCACAGAAGCTCCCCGCACCAAGTGGTGCCACCCCCACCCCCGACGCCCCCGTCCCTCGTGCCCCCACTCACTGTCGGGCAGGGCGCTGACCCGCGGGCCCAGGCAGCCGAAGAAGGGGTGTGCCATGGCCTCCGCCGCCGGCAGCCGCCGTCGCCCCTCGAACTGCCCCGCCTACCGTCAGGACACGCCCACGGGGCGGGGACACACCCACAGAGGGCGTGGCCCCCGAAATCCCCACCCCCTTTCCCTCCCCCTTTTGTGCCCCCCACCCCACGGTAGGTGGAGCCTGTGCAAGCCACGCCCAGGGGGTGAGGGGGGCCCTGGGGAGGCTCATCTGGGAAAGGTGTGGTCACTTGGGGTGGAGGGGGTGGGAATGGCACGGGGAGGGGCTTGGGGCAGGGCTGGGTGGGGCCCGTGGGGAGGGGGGGGCCAGCACAAGTCCATTCCCCCTCACCTGCAGCAGCTGCCCCAGCAGGTCAGCACCGTCATGGTCCAGCCTAGGGGGTGGAAAAGGGGGAGTCAGGCACCCCCTGATCCTGCTACGGGGCAGAGACACCCCCCACCACCCCCCATGGGGCAGCGACCTCCCTGTGGGATTGGGACACCCTCTATGGGGCAGAAACCCCCCTGTATGGGCCAGAGATCCCTCATGGGGCAGGGAGACCCCTGCTATGGTAGAGAAACCCCCACTATGATAGAGAACCCCCACTTTCTGGCAGCCCTCCCCCGTGCCCCCCACCGTGGGGCGTGGTGCCGCAGCCCCTCGGGCGGGTACAGCGGGTACTTGTGGGCCCGGAACTCAGCGTTGGCCCCGATCCCCGGCCACGTCTCCTCCGTCGGGGTCCCTGGGGGGGAAAAAGGGAAGGTCAGGGGTCCCCAAAACCCCACTGAGCACCCCCTCAACTGACCCCTCACCCTCAAAATCCCAGGGGATCGATCCAGCATTCCCCTTAGTCCCCCAAAACCTTGGATCGTCCCCCACAACCTTCCGATTCCAGGGACTTGCAAAATTACCCCAAAACCTTTTATTCAACCCCAACCCCTTTAATTTTCCCCAAGCCCCTTAATTTTTCTCAAAGCTCCTCATATTACCCCAGACTCTTTTCAATTATCCCAAAACCATTTCATTTCTCCCAAGCCCCTGACTCTCCCAAATTTATTCCAAACCCCTAATTTCCACCCAACTCTGATTAAAATCCCCTAGATTTCCTCAACTCCCTTAATTTACTGCAACTCCCCTAAAATTTGCCCCAAACCCCCAGATTTTCCCCAACTCTCCACAGTTCCCCCCAAATTTTCACAGAACCTCTGAATTTGCCCCAATCCCACCAAAAAAAACCCATTTATCCCCCACAAAGCCTCTTTATTCCTCCCCATCTTTACCCCAAACACTCCGATTTGCCCCCAGTGCCCCCAGGTTCACTCCAAGCCCCTCTAGATTTGCCCAAACCCCCATGAATTGCCCCCAAACCGGCGTCCCCCGTACCCAGTAGTCGGAAGATGAAGTGCAGCTGCTCCTCCACGGTGGCTCCGGGGAACAGCGGCCGCCCCGTCACCATCTCCGAGAAGATGCAGCCAACGCCCCTGCGCCCAGAGAGACCCTCAGGCAAGAAACACCCACATCCCCCCCAAAAAACATCCCATTCCCAGCGAGACCCTCGTGCCAGAGACCTCCCACCCCCAACCAGGGCTCGTGGTGCTCACTCGGGACCCCCAGGCCGTGCCCCCCCTCAACTCGTGCGAGACCCTCGTGCGTGAGAGCCCTGCGAGCAAACCCCTCCTGGAGCCAGGCAGGTCCCTGTGCCCCCCACCCTGTGCCCCCCCTGCACCCACCACATGTCGATCTGGGTGGAGTACTCGGTGGAGCCCAGCAGGATGTCGGGCGGGCGGTACCACAGCGTCACCACCTCGCTCGAGTACGTCTTGGTCGGGATGGACTTGGCTCGGGCCAGGCCTGGGGGGTGACAGGGGGGGTCAGGGTCCCCAGAAGGGTTCAGAGGGGGGGCAGTGGAGGCCCCTAAGGGGCTCCTGGGGTTGGCTGGGGTCCCTGGGTGGGGGAGGGAATTGGGGTTCCCAAGGGGGCTCCCGTTATCCAAGAGTAATGGGAGTCCCTGGAGGAGAAAAGTGGGGTCTGCAGAGGAGTCCAGATGAGGCAATGATGACCCCTAAGGGGGTTCTGGGGGTCCCTGGAAGTAAAAGTGGGGCCTCTGGGGAAGCAAACGGGGTCATGTGGGATAATTAGGGTCTCTTAGGAGGAAATCAGCATCCCCACAAAGGTCTCCAAGACAGTCCTAGAGAAATCCAGTACCTGGAGATGGGAGACTTTTGGGGGTCTCAGGTTGTGTTTCGATAAACACCACGTTTATTTTAGGAGTGCAGGGACAAGGATTTGGGGTATCCTTAGGAAGGAGGAGCAGGGAGGGTATTGAGGGTTCCAGGGGAGAAGTTGGGGTCCCAGGGCACATTTTTGGCGTCCCCTGACCGAAGTCGGCGAGCTTGAGGTCCCCGCGGCGGCTGAGCAGGAGGTTCTGGGGCTTGAGGTCACGGTGCAGCACCTTGTGCCGGTGGCAGAACGCGAGGCCCCGCAGCAGCTGGAACAGGAACAGCTGCCCCCCACCCAAAAATGGGCCTTGCATGCTCAGGGCACACTCATTGCACACCCCCAGCACGATTCTGGTCCCTCCATGGGTACAAACCCCCATAAACAAGTCCTAAACACCCCCCACCCTCCTGGGAGACACCAGACCCCTCACACACCCTCTCACCCCCCCAGCCCTCCTTAACCCTGCACCTCGACATTGTGCACCCTCCTAACCTTCCCCTACACCCCTACAAAGACTGTGATGAGTCCCCCCCACAAAAGTCCCCTCACCCCAACACTGTGCATGCTGATGACCCCCAAACCCCTCACCCCAACACTGTGCATGCTGATGATCCCCCCAGACCCCTCACCCTGACCCTGTGCATGCTGATGACCCCCAAAACCCCTCACCCTGACATTGTGCATGCTGATGACCCCCCCAGACCCCTCACCCTGACCCTGTGCATGCTGATGAACCCCCCCAGACCCCTCACCCTGACCCTGTGCATGCTGATGAACCCCCCAGACCCCTCACCCTGACGTTGTGCATGCTGATGACGTTGCCACAGTCGTCCAGGTACTGCTTGAGATCCCGATCCTGGAGGGGGGGACAGGGGGACCCTAAAATGGGGCAGTTGGGGGGAGGGGGTCCTGGACTTCCTGAGGGGTGTCCATGGGGAATTTGGAGGGTCCTGGGGGCATCGGGTGGGGGGTTATGGGTGTCTGGGGGGGAGGGTTTGGGGGGTGCTGGAGAGTTTTAATGAGCCCTGGGTGCAACTGGGGAGGTCAATGGAGTATTTGGGAGGGCCCTACAGTGATCTGGGGGGTCGATGGGGATTTGGGAGGACCCCTAGGGAAGACAGAGGTCCTTGAGGGGGAACCTGGGAGGGCTCCAAGTGTCCAGGGGAGTGAACCACGGTGCAGGGACAGGATTGGGGTCCCAGCATGAAATTTTGGAGACCAGGGGTGTTTGGAAGGGCAGGGAGAGGTATTTTGGGGGTCCCAGAAGGGTTTTAGAGGTGCTGACCAGGTACTCAAAGACGAGGGTGAGGCACTGGGGCGTGTGGACGATGTCGTGCAGCGTCACCACGTTGGCGTGTTTGAGATCCCGCAGCAGCGACACTGGGGGGGACACGGGGGGGGAGCACAGGGACATGGTGGGGACACAGAGAGGACACAGGGGGAGACACACGGAAAGGGGGACACAGGGTGGGGGGACACATGAGAGTAAGGGGCCTCAGCCCTCGTGTGAACCACGCCCAGACCTCCCAAACCACCCCTCCCATTTCCACCCAGCCCCCCCAGTGTCCCCCTCTTGATGTCCCACAGCTCCCACACTGCTCCCCTGCCCTCAGACTCCCCCCAGCCCTCCTCTGCCCCCCACCTTTGTGAGGGACCCCCATGGCCCCCCAACCTTCATAGGGTCCCCTCCCCCCGTGCCCCCCACCCTCGTGGATGGCCGTGCAGGCCCCCCCGTGCCCCTCACCCTCGTGCAGGCCCCCCCGTGCCCCTCACCCTCGCGGATGGCCGTGCACGGTGCCCCCTCCTCGTGCTCCAGCCGGATCTCCTTCAGGGCCACCAGGTTCTCGGTGAGTTTGCTGCGGCCCTTGTACACCGTGGCGTAGGTGCCCTGGGGACAGGGGCACGGGGACATCAGGGATATGGGGAACATGGTGACACAAGGATAGTGAGGACACGGGGACAGGGGGGACATCAGGGACACAAGGAGACACAGGG
>NW_026087451.1:0-66779 GCF_022539395.1 Myiozetetes cayanensis | reverse complement strand
GGGAATTCTAGCTCTCTTTCTCTCTTCAGTAACTCTGTAGCACTTTCGTCGCAGCTGGAACTCCTTTATCTCTCTCTCATTCTGTGTTGGCCTCCAAGGCTGGGTCTATCCCCCTTCCTGGGCTAAAACCGAAGGCTGGGGGTTACTCAGGTCCTGAAGGGTTTCCTTCCATAGGCTTGCAAGGGGACACTTGCTTACTATGGATCTTCTTCCACAGGGTTACAGGGGATAATGGTTTAAGAGTTCACCCCTGTTTCCCTATGGAGGTCCCTCCCCATGGGAGAACAGTCCTTGATAGACTCCTCGGCATGGGTCTAGTCTGGATCCCACGCATGGATCCCTTACTTGGATCCCAATATCCCACCTGAGCCGTCTTCTGCTCCAGCGTAGGTCCTTATCCCCCTCAGGGTCATAAATCTTCAACAGTAGCAGCATGGATCTTTCACTGAGATCCCAACATCTCACCTGAGCCGTCTCTTGCTCCAGCGTGAGGTTTCCCTCAGGGTCACAAATCTCCAGCACCAGCAGCATGGATCTCTCACTGAGATCCTAAGCTTATCCGAGCCGCCTCACTCTGGCATAAGCATCATCCCCTTCAAGGGTCACAAAGTCTTCAACAGAACTCTGCCTCATCTGAGCCGCTTCTGCTCCAGCACAAGGCTTTCTCTTTCTGTCAAAGTCACAAATCTCTGGTACATTCACAAGCTCCTCTGTGAGCCGCATGGGGAGGTCTCCTCACCCCAACAAACTTTCACAGGTAGCAGGGATTTTATTTTTCAGTCTTTACCCTGCTGAAGGGAGGGAGAGGGAAAGGGGGAAAAAAGCAGCTCTCCCCCCTTCGAATTTTTCTTCTCTCTCCTGCAACTGCCAGATTTGACCTTGGAAGTCCTGTTATCTCATGGCTGGAATTCTTCTGCAGCAGTTTCTCATCTAAGCAGTTCATCTTTTAAACCTTTTTTTTTCTTCACTCTCTTACAAGAGAGAAGAGAGGCTTCAGTGCCGCACCTGCCCCCCCGCCCTGACCCAGGGCCGGGGGAGGAGGAGGCCTTGACCCACTTCAGGGCCCACTGCCACCTTTCCTACATGGCTGCTTAATTTCAACTGCACAACCAACCTTTCTCTTCCGTTTTCTTAAAGATGTAATTAGCAAAGGCATCACTGAACTTTTTGATTGATTTTTTTGTCCGGAAATCACTTGGACAAAACCATCCTCAGCCCCAGGGATGGGCTGGTGGGCAAAACCATGACACCGGGTCAGCTCATCCCTGAAGGACTGACCCCATTGAGGAGGGACCCACGGGACAGCAGGGTGGGAAGAGCTGCTGCCCGAGGGATGGACTCACTGGAGAGGTCAATCCAGGACTGTCTCCTGTGGGAGGGACCCCCACGGGAACAGGGGGAAAGACTCAGAACTGTGGCTCTGCTGTAGCCGTGGTGGAGACCAAAGTAACTCAGGTGTTCCCCTGCAGACCATGGAGGACCATCGGGGTGCAGAGACCCCCCTGCAGCCCATGAAAGAATAACCCACAGGACAGCAGAATGGGAAGAGCTGCTGCCCGAGGGATGGACTCAAACAACACCTGACTGCAACCCCCTTCCCCGTCCCCCTGCACTGCTAGGGGGGAGGAGGGAGAGCTGAGAAGGAAGGAGGGCTGGGGGGAAGGTGTTTTTAAAACTCTTTTATTTCTCACTCTTTGGCTTTTATCCTGTTAGGAATAAATTTAAGTACTATCTCTACTTTGAGTCTGTTTTGCCCATTAGTGAGCAACTTTCTCCAGACCATTTTCTCTACTCAGGAATCCTCAGCTGGTTTTTTTTCTCTCCTCTGTGGACTTGCAGAGAGAGGGGGAGGTAGCGGCTTTTAGTGGGTGTTTGAAATGCAGCCAAGGTCAACACATTACATCAACCCATGTGCTTGAGGCCCTTTTGTGATGTCACAGCCCATCCTCTCCATTCCAGAATAGCCCTTGGCAACCAAAGAACCAACACCCTACAACCCCGAAGTAAAGCCTCACCTGTGTGCCATGGGACCCTTTATGATGTCATGGCCTACCCTCTCCATTCCAGAACGGCCCCTGGCAACCAAAGAACCAACGTCACAGAATGTCACAGTGCAGCCCCACCATCTGCCATGGCCCCTTTGAGATGTCAGGGCCTTTCCCCCAAGGAAAGAAAGCCTGTAACCTTTGGGTTTCAGGTGCAGTTGGTGGGCCACCCTTGGCACTCCATGGGCAGCAAGAATCAAAAGCAAATGTAACCATCTTACCTCAAATTTAATCCCCTCACCCATCTTTTGGATCAAAGGTGGATTTAAACCTGGAATGAGAACCTTTAGGAATATGCCAGACCACCCTGCCTTATTTGCTCATGGGATCCCCTCTTTGACCCATTGCACACACCAGATGTACACAAAAGTTTAGAGAGGACACGAGGACCTGCCTGTCAGGAGGGTGTTTGTCAGGGACAGGAGCAGGAATTTTTGGACAGAAACAGGGATTAGGTATTGACATGGGCTGCCCAGGCAGGTGGTGGAGTCACCGTCCCTGGAGGTGTTTAAGGACAGACTGGACATGGCACTCAGTGCCGTGGTCTGCTTGACGTGCCGGGGATGGGTCGTAGGCTGGACACTGGTTGAGCCTCAGAAGTCTCTGCCAACCTCATGGATTCTGGGCTTCTGTGCCATCCCAGCCTTTGGGACAGCATGCTGGTGGCTCAGAGGCTCCGTCCTTGCCTTGCCTTGCCCATCTCCTGGGTGCCAGGCAAGGGCCTTGTGCCATCCCAGCCTTTGTGGAACAGCGCGGGGGCTGAAAACTGTCAGCGCTCCGTCCCCGTGCACAGAGCCTGGGCAGAACTTGGCTGGCAGGGACGGCACAGACTGTGCAGAGGGGTCAGCTCTTCCCACAGCAGCACAATGCCCAACCAGGGCATCTCCTGGCTCCTCAGGCTCTCTGTGCTCCTGCTCTTGCCTGGCACACTCGACCCTTGCAGCTGTCCCACAGGTGCCATTGCAGATCACCGGGGTTTTCCTTGGATGGTACCTTGCCATCAAAGGCAGGAGTGGCTTTAGAGAGGGCAGGGAGGGGGGTCAGGCCGGTGGGATGGTGCCAGCGGACCGTGAACCCGGAGCCAGCAAGGCCTGGGCCCAACAGGGTGTCAGGAGAGGACTGGGAGCCCCCAGGGAGGAGGAAAGCTGGGCAGGCCCCAGGGCTCCTGGGCCTCTCCCTTACCAGCCCTTTGCCCAAGGCCCCAAGGCAGAGGTGGGCTCAGCCCCTGGGCAGGAATGGGGCACAGGCTGAGCCCCAGGGACAGCAGACACAGGAAACCTGGGCTCTTCTTCCTCCAACATCTACCTGGGGCAGCCCAGCCAGGCCTGAGGCTCTCCAGGACAGGCCAAGCCCAGCCAGAGAAGGCTCAGCCCTCGGAGGCTGCACTCACTCCACATGGAATAAAACATCAGCCTAGAGGAAATCCTGACCCCAGATGGAGAACTGGAAATGTCAAGAATAAAAAAGCCACCTCCCTCTATTATCCAAGGAATGTTTCCAGCTCTTTACTAAAAGCATCCAGGACTCAGTCACCCCATTTTCTCTCTGTCAAGGGTTTGCAGGGGCTGATTGGGAAAGGGAACCCCTGGGGCCCCATTGCAGAGGGTGGGGCTGCACTCAGGGAGTGTCGGCCTTTGGCTCTTGGGTTCCAGGGGCAATTGGAGTCAGTGAGCCGGGCTGGGGACGAGGGGCAGGACTGGCTGGGCTGGCTCTGGTGCTGGCCCAGAAAATGGAAGTGTCCCCATGGGGGCAGCTCTGAAGGGCCCAAGAAGTAAATGCTGCTCCAGTGCAGGTTGTGCCAGGGGTGAGTGTGCAGGGGGGAAGAGGCTGGGCCAGGCAGGGCTGGGCAAGAATGGCCATGCCAGGGGAGGGATCTCCCCCTGCCTCCAGGGCCCAGCCCCTGATGGGAGGGCTTGGGCAGGGCCTGGTGAGTGGCTACAGCACAGCTCACTGTGGGCTGGAAGGCACTGCCCAGATATCCTGCCTGGGAGGGAAAACTGAACTCTGTAAATACACCAGACTCCGTGTGGTCTCCCTCCCTCTTTGTCCTTCCCTCTGGTCTCTCCTGCTGCCTAAACCATGTGAGTCAGTAACTATTTTTCCCTCCTCTCCTCTTCCTGTCTCTTCTCTCTTTTTCCTCTCCAGCTGGTACCATGTGAATCATCGACTCATCAGTAACCATTTTTTTTTCTTCCCTTTTTCTTTTGCTCTTTCTTTATTCTTTTTAATCTGTTTTCTTTTACTCTTTTTCTTCTCTTGTGGGTAACTTAAAACCAATGAACTGGGTTTTATTAAAGCTGGTATATGGATTGTTTTAGTGGATGTTTCCTGTGGAATGGGTCTTTGTGCTGAATGTCTGAGTGAAATGCTTTTTCCTTGGTTGTATTTTACTCTTGTAAAGGCCTTTTGGCAAAATATTGTATCTTTATCACTAAATTAAAAAGAATTTCTCTTAGAGAAGAACATGTGACTCTCTCTCCAGACTCTAGAGGTTATAACAAATCAAGAGGCTTTTGAAAAGTCTTAAATAAAAAATGCAAATGCTCTGGGCAGTTTATAGCTTAATCCAGAGCACAACACCCTCTTCTCTTTGGAGGTGCCGTCCTGGTAGCCTTTGTAAAGAGCTGAGCGTTCCAGGTGAGTCGTGGAGGCAGCAAGGAGGAGCAGGGGACCAGGGAATTTTCCCTACCCAAGGTGTGCCATGCAGTCAGAGCCGCAGGCTCCGACTTTGGCGGCCGCCAGGGACTCGAGGACCTCGGTGCACTTTGGAGACAGTGAGTGGTGGAATTGTTGGGGTTTGGCCCATGTGCAGCTGAAGTCGTGCATTGCTTTGGGTTTCCTTTCTTGGAGGTGATGAACAGAATAAACAGTGACTGCAGGAACCTCTGAACAAGCCAAAGGGACCTGGGGACCTGCTTTTGGCAGGTGGATTTATAAACCCAGCTCTCTGCAAGATAAGTCGATGAATGGGATCCAGAGAGGGGATGAGAGCCGGGTACAGGCTTGGGATTTACCAGAAGGGCTTTTGTAATGAGCATAGGGGAAAGGGATGTCTAAGAAGAAGTCCTTTAGGAGAGGGAAGCCTAAAGGCACAGGTTTGTCCCCACCATTAAGGTGTTCAGGGCAGAGAGGAGAATCTTCCCCACATAAGATTCTTGTGCGTCCCTCTTTGCAGTTCTGACAGATCCTTCTTGTCAGAGGTCATTCCTTGAGTGTCTTTTTCTTTCCAGGTGGCCTGTGAGCGGTGAGGTGGACTATCAGCACTGGAGGGCAGAGGAGCAAGGTTAGTATTTTGCTGCCAGTCAGAATCACGTTACTTTTGGCAAGTTGCATTTTTGTGAATCTGAGCACATCCCTTGTAATTTGTTTTTTTCCCAGTGTTACACAACCTTACAAGTGTGGGCGGAGAGGGAAGGAGGTCCTTGCAGTAATAGGTGAGTGTAAAGGAACCTCAGATGGAAAATTTGGTCAGACTGTTGCACTCTGAGGGGATCGATCAGTATGTGCCTTTGTCTCTGTGATTTTTTTGCAGTGGCCATCTGTATTCCCACAGGAGCAGAGCCACAAAATGTCACAGTGCAGTCCCTTCCATGTGCCCCTTTGTGATGTCATGGTCCATCCTCTCCATTCTAGAATACCCCTGGATACCAAAGAACCAACACCCCACATTGTCAGAATGCAGCCCTGCCCACAAGCCATGAACCCCTTTGTGATGTCACGACCTATCCTCTCCATGCTGGAATGGCCCCTGGAAACCAAAGAACAAATGCCCAACACCCCCTAAAATGCAGTCCAACCCGTGTGCCATGGAACCCTCTGTTACATCATAGCCTCTCCTCTCCATTCCGGAATGGTCCCTAGCAACCAAAGAACTAATGCCTCACACCCCCAGAATGCAGCCCCACATGTCTGCTGTGGGACTCTTTGTGATGCCATGGCCTACCCTCTCCATTCCAGAATGGCCCCTGGAAACCAAAGAACACACACCCCACAGTGTCCCAGTGCAGCCACACCCTTGAGCCATCGACCCCTTTCAGATATCACGGCCTGTTCTCTCCATTCTGCAATGCTCCCTGGCCACCAAAGAACCAATGCCTCACTACCCCAGAATGCCATCCCACCTGTCTTCCATATCCCAAGGGAATGGCAGCCTGAGATTCTGTGGAGACATCTGCTTTGTCCTGTTTGATACACCCTGACTGACTCTTGTGTGGATAGGATGGAACACGTGCCATTGCAAATGTCATGCTCGGGGATGTTCTTGGTCTCGCTTGGCTTGGCAGGGCAACACCTCCCCAAAAGCCCTGGCCATGCCAACATGTTCATACCCAGCCCTTCCACCAGGCCCAGGCCCATCACAAATGTGTTCTGGATGCCTTGATCCCAAAGCATCTTTGTGACTGGCACATGTATTGACAATGTCTGATGGATAAATCCAGATCAAATCTATTCCCTGGATTGGACATGGAGACGTGAGCCCCTCGAGTGAAGACATCTCCATGCCCTGTGTCCAAAGGAAGCTGTGTGTCCATAAACCACGGGATCCAGCTGTGGGTGTGCTCTTCTCTGTGCCCACACTGATGCTCCCCTGGCTGCACAGGCACACAGGGGCAGAAACCCTGCTGTGAGATGTCTGTGGCCTGAGCTCAGCTGAGACATCCACCAGACCCTCAAACCTTCATGTTCATACTGTTCTACTGCCCCTCCTTTCTTTCCTTGCATTTTCTTTCCAAACCTAAATCCCAGACAAAGGTAATTTTTAGCCCTCGCTGGACCCAGAAAGGCCCATGACATTGGAGTGTTAAAATACCATGTGAGGTCACAGGGTCACATCTTTTCCTGCATCAAAATTGTCATCAGTTGGTAGATTGAGGTTTACCTTAAAGTTTAAGAAAAAAAGAGCTCTGCATATTCCCATGAGGGCTGGGTTTGATGTCCCCACATGAGCCCCATGAAGCAGGTTTTGGTTAAAACTCCTGGATACAGAGAGTTGCTCCTGGGGGACATTTCGCCTGACCCTTCTCCTTGGATGAGGCAGAAACATCCCCTTTCTCTTACCCTTCTCGGTGTGGGGGGCGAAAATCGCCCTTGTCAGGGAGCCCCTGCAGGCTCTGCCCCTCCGGTGATCCAACAGCGGCCCCTGCTGACCGGGATTGGAATTGCGCCAAAGAAGGGGAAGAGAAAGGGGATGTTTTTGCCTCATACAACCTTAACTCTAACCCTAACCCAAACCCTAATCTTAATCCTATCCCTTACTCTAACAAAAAAGTTAGCTAAACCCTAAATTTAACCCTAAACCCTAATCCTAAACCCTAACCCCAATCCTAACTCTAAACCCCAACCCTAACCCTAACCCTGATGCTATCCTTTATTGTAACACGAACATTACCTAAAACCTAACCCTAATCTAACCTTACCCCTAACCCTAACCTTAAAACCTAAGCCTAAACATAAACTTAAGCCTTACCCTAAACCCTAACCCCCTAACCTAACCCTTAACCCTAAGCCAAACCCTAAACCCTAAACCCTAAGCCTGACCCTTAACCCTAACGAAAGGGACATTGGTGACATCACTGCAGATGAGTGTCATCACAGGGGATTGGTGAAAACAAAGAGACAGCTATGATGTCACAGAGACATCAGTGACATCACATAAGACATCAGTGACATCATAAGTACATGGTTGACATCAGAGACATCAGTGACACCATCAGGGACAATGGTGACATCACAGGGGACAGTGGTGACATCACAGGGACATGGGTGAAATTATTGGGGACCAGTGACATCACAGGGGACTGTTGACAACAAAGGGACAGGCGTGGTATCACAGGGAAATCAGTGACATCACAGGGGACATCGGTGATTTCACAAGGACAGGGGTGACATCACAGTGACACCAGTGATATCATCAGGGACACTGATGACATCACAGGGGACAGAGGTTACATCACAGTGACATGGGTGACATCATTGGGGATCAGTGACCTCACAGGAGACTGGTGACAACAAAGGGACAGATGTGGTTTCAGAGGGACATCGGCGACATCACAGGAGTCTGGTGACATCACAAGGATATCAGTGACATCACAGGGACAGCGATGACACCACTGGGCACAGTGATGACACCACAGGACAGCAGTGACATCACTGGGGATCAGTGACATCACAGGGGGTTGGTTAAAACAAGAGGATAGCTGTGATGTCACAAGGACATCAGTGACATCAAAGGGGTCTGGTGACATCACAGGGACATGGGTGACATCACTGAAGACCAGTGACATCCCAGGTGACTGGTGAAAACAAAGGAACAGCCATGATGTCATTGGGAAATCGTTGAAATCATGGGGACGTGGTGTCACCTCTGGGGACAATGGTGACATCACAGGGACAGCAGTGACATCATTGGGGACCAGTGACATCACAGGGTACTGGTGACAACAATGGGACAGCTGTGATGTCTCAGGGGACATTGCTGACATAACAACAACACTGGTGACATCACAGGGGACAGTGGTGCCATCACAGGGATGTTGATGACATCACTGGGACCAGAGGCCGCACAGATGAGCGTTGAAAACAAAGGGACAACCCTGATGTCACAGGGACATCGGTGACTTTACAGAGACACCAGTGACATCACAGGGGACTAATGAGAACAAAAGTTAAACCCTGTTGTCACAGGGACATCGGTGACACCACAGGGGACGTCAGTGACTTTACAAGGACAGGGGTGACATCACAGAAACACCAGTGACAACATCTGGGACATTGCTGACAACACAGGAGACACTGGTGACATCACAGGGACCTCACTATTACAAATTACAGAGGACCGGTGAAAACAAAAGGAACAGTTGTGATGTCATAGAGACATCGGTAAAGTCAAAGGGTCTGGTGACATCACAGGGACATCGATGACCTCATGGGGATCTGGTGCCACTGCTGGGGACAGTACTGACATCAGAGGGACAGCAGTGACATCATTGGGGACCACTGACATCACAGGGGACTGTTGACAACAAAGGGACAGACATGATGTCACGGGGACATTGGTGACATCACAGGGGACAGTGATGACATGACAGGGAGATAAGTGACATCACAGGGGACTGCTGACAAGAAAGGGACAGTTGTGATGTCACAGGGACCTCACTGACATGGATGACATGATGGGGACATGGTACCACAGCTCAGCAAAGTGATGACAACACAGAGACACCAGTGACATCAACGGGGACATCTGTGACATCACAGGGGACATCAATGACTTCACAAGGCCAGGGGTGACATCATAGAGACACCAGTGACATTATTGGTGTCAGTGGTGACATCCCAGGGACATGGGTGACATCACTGGGGACCAGTGACATCACAGGGGACTGGTGACAACAAATGATAGCCATGATGTCACAGAGAGATTGCTGAAATCACAGGGGACATCAATGGCTTCACAACAACAGTGGTGACATCACAGAGACTCCAGTGACAGCATTTGGGACCAGTGACATCACACGGGATTGTTGACAACAAAGGGAAAACCCTGATGTCACAGGGACTTCGGTGTCTTCACAAGGAAAGGGTTGAAATTATAGAGACACCAATGAAATCATCGGGGACATTGCTGATGTCACAGGGGAGAGTGGTGACATCATAGGGACAGAGGTTACATAATTGGGGAACAGTGACATCACAGGGGACTGATAATAACAAAGGGACAACAGTGATGTCACAGCGACATTGGTGACATCACTGGGACATGGTGCCACTTTTGGGGACAGTGGTGACACCACAGAGACAGCAGTGACATCAACATGGACATCTGTGACATCACAGGGGACATTGTTGATTCACAAGGCAAGGGATGACATCACAGAGACACCAATGACATTAGCTGTGACATTGGTGACATCACAGGGGAAAGTGGTGACATCACTAGGGACCAGTGACCTCACAGGGGACTGTTGACAACAAAGAGACAGCTGTGATGTCACAGGGACACTGGTGACATCACAGGGGACTTGAGTGACTTCACAAGGAGAGGGGTGACATCACAGAGACACCAGTGACAATGTCAGGGACATCTGTGACATCAGAGGGGACAGGGTGACATCATTGGGGATCAGTGACATCACAGGACAATGTTGACAGCAAAGGGAAAGCCATGATGGAACAAAGTCATCGGTGACATCACAGGGGTCTGGTGACATCAGAGGGACATCGGGGACATCAAAGGGACATGGTGGCACTGCTGGGCACAGTGGTGAAATCACAGGGACAGCAGTGACATCATTGATGACCAGTGAGATCACAGGGGACTGCTTACAGCAAAGAGAGAGCTGTGATGTCACAGGGACATTGGTGACATCACAGGGGGTGGAAGTGAACACAAAGAGACACCAGTGAAATCCAGCCAGGGTCAACTCACTAAACCAACCCATGTGCTTGAGGCCCTTTTGTGATGTCACAGCCTACCCTCTCCATTCTGGAATAGCCCTTGGCAACCAAAGAACCAACACCCCACAAGGTCAGAATGCAGCCCCACCCATGTGCCCCTTTAGGATGTCCTGGCCCATCCTCTCCATTCTGGAATAGCCCCTGGAAACCAAAGAACCAACGCCCCACACCCCCACAGTGCAGCCCCACCCATCTGCCATGGGACTCTTTGGGAAGTCACGGCCTTTCCCCCAGGAAAGAAAGCCTGTAACCTTCGGGTTTCAGGTGCAGTTGGTGGGCCACCCTGGGCACTCCATGGGCAGCAAGAGCTTTCTGTCCTGGCACCTTTTGTCTGGCAGGAATCTTCATCCATATTTATTTTTGGAAGTCGGACAGACAATTTCAGCATGGAGCTCCTGCAAGTGAACAACAGCTCTGCCCTCCAGGAAAGAAACCCCTTACCCTCGGTCTCTTTTCCTCTTCCTTCAAATACAACCTGCAGGGCAGCTTTCTGCCATCTCTTCTCTTGGGAATTGTGAAGATAGACCCGCTCCCATGTTTAACACCTCAGGCAAAACCACCCTGTTAACACCTTTCCCAACCTTCCCCATCCTTTCCCAAAGCTGAGATGTGGAAAGAACAAGTGCCCTTGTCCCTGGCTGTGCTGCTGTGCTGGGAGTCTCTTCCCTCCAGCTCTGCACACAGGCACTGCCCCTGCAGCTCCAGAGAAGGGCTGAAGAAGCATCTTCAACACAGAAATCAGGGCAGGTGCATCAGGGATTGTTGATATTTTTTGGTCTGTGTTTGGCCCAGCCACCTGCTACAGTTTTGTTCTTTGCCTGCCAAGTTCACTGAGAAACGGGAGCTTTGTCCTTGGAGAGAGAGTTTCTTGTATAAACTGTTTTAATTGGTGTTCTGTCATTGACTGGTTGTCTGTAGGAGGACATTTGAAGGAGAAACTGAAGAGGAGAGGATGAAGTAAAGCCCCCAGACCCAAATAGATCAGACCCCCTGAGTGAAGCAGCGCAAGTGCGAGGGGAATCCCCACGTTCTCCCGCATGGCTGAAGGGGGGCACTCACAGAACGGGGGAGGGACCGAGGGCCTCTGGCTGGGTGGTGCTGCCACACCGGCCCAGGGAGACGTCCCCGGCTAAGTGGATAAAAATGCAGGTGGTTCGTGCTTAGGGCTCTCAAGCTTCACAGGAAGGACAACGTTGCATTTTGTGGAGACGCCGCTGTCTTTGTGAGCCTGCTGACCCTCCGAGGATGCAGCCTCTGCTGTGGGGAATTCTGGTTATCCTGGGGTGGGTAAAGACAACCTTGTAAAACACAGCTGAGTGAGTGGGGGTTTCCCTGAGGGCTCAGTTCACTCCCCTCCTTTCCTGTCTCTCAGGTTCCTGTTTACTTGGCCATTCTTTTGTAATAAATATTGGGTTTATTGATGAGCTTTGAGCAGTGTCTTGGTTTTCAATCTCGGCATCCTTTCGAACTCACCCCGTTACAAGGTGTTAATAAACGAAACTAGGAAATTGCACAACAACAGGGAGAAAAGACAAGATAGAAAACTTACAAAGGTTGTGGTTGCTGCTTTAATTCAGAATTCAAATATTAGGGGTGGTGGCAGAGGACAGGCAATGTGAGGAAGAGGGGGCTCACCTTTTCAAGAAGCAAGAGTGGGACAAAATCCATGTGCCCATTGCATGCAGGAGGAACACTGGAAACGGGATTGCCCCACATTGGCAAACGGGAACCCAGGAGGAGCTGTCATTGCTCATCAGACCAGGGAATGAGGGGGACTGGTGAGTCATTCCCTGGCAGACCCACTGGTTAAAATGGAGCAAGGGGAAGGTGAAAAAGAATTAGACTTTCTGATCAACACTGGAGCCACATTTTGGGTTCTAAACCAAGAACTAGTGCTTAAAAGTGATAAATTTGTTCATGTCGTGGGAGTAACAGGCCAATCAGGAAAAGCTTTCTTTCTGAAACCCTCCAATACAAAGTTGGGAAAAATGGGAATTCATCAATTTTTAGATCTGCCCAATTCCCCAAAGCCTCTGTTGGGTAGAGATTTGTTGGAAAACCTGGGAGCTGTGATTAAGTTTGAAAAAGGTAAACTTGAATTTCAGGTAAACAAAGAAAAACTAATAGCAGCCCTGAGTTTGGTCCTGAACTGCGTAAAGCCAGAGCAAAACAATCAAAATATCAGTCACATTTTAGATGGAGTCTATTCCTTGGTGTAGGCTACAGATGAACCCAGTAAATCAAAAAAGGCAACTCCTATTCAGATAGAATTATTACCAGGAGCAAAGTCAGTAGTCAGGAAACAATATCCATTGATGTTTGGGGGCAGAAAAGGAATTGTACCATTAAGTGAAAACTTTTTGAAGTTGGGACTTCTAATAGAGTCCGAACATTAACATCCCAATTCTCCCAGTTAAGAAACCAAGTGGAACTTACAGACTAGTTCAGGATTTAAGGGGAGTAAATGAGATAACTAAAACCTTATACCCCGTGGTAGCAAATCCCTATACACTTCTAATAAAATTGAGAGAGAATTTGATTTGATTCACAGTGTTATATTTAAAAGATGCCTTTTTCTGTCTACCTCAAACTCAGGAAAGTCAAAAAATTTTTGCTTTGGAGTGGGAATCTGTCCATAGTGGGAGAAAGATGCAATCAAGTTGGACAGTCTTCCCACAGAAATTTAAAAATAGTCCCACTTTGTTCAGTGACCAACCAGTCAAAGAGCTGGAACAATGGCACAGCCACTGGCAGATGGCGTTCTGCTACAATATGGAGATGACTTGTTAATAGCGACTGGAACAGAAGAAGTGAGTGTGCAGTGGACAATATCTCTGCTAAACTTCTTGGGTTTAAACGGTTCCCGAGTTTCCCAACAGAAAGCAGGGCTGGTGCAAGAGAAAGTGGTGTACCTGGGGTATGAAGTCTCCGGTAAGCAATGTTCCCTGGGAACAGCAAGAAAGGAAGCATCTGCCAGACACCCAGCCCAGAAACAGGGAGAGATCTCCAAGCCTTTCCAGGAATGACAGGTTGGTGTAGTTTATGGCTCTATCAGTAGGGAGTACTTGTAAAGCCTTTCTAGGACCTGCTGAAAAGAACCCAAAAGAACATCATGTGGAGCCCTGAGACAGACGAGGCCTTCAAAGGCCTGAAGCGGGAGCTCAGGAGGGCTCCGGCGTTGGCTTTGCCTGACGGGACGAAGCCCCTTTGGTTGTTCTGCCATGACCGTCAAGGAATGGCTTTGGGGGTCTTGGGCCACCAAGCAGGGCCATCCAGGAGGGCCGAGCTCGACTGCAAACAGTGGGATGGAGTCAGTGAGGGATGGCCCACCTGTCTGACAGCAGTGGCTGCAGCAGTCATGGACCACTGTCCCAGTGATGTCACTGATTTCCCCAGTGATGTCACCGCTGTGTCTGTGATGTCATTGCTGTCCCTGTGATGTCAGTGATGTGCCTGTGATGTCACCAGAAACCTGTGATGTCACTGGTCTACAGTGATGTCACTACTGTCCCCAGGGGTGGTCCCTGTGTCCCCAGTGATTTTAAAGCTGTCCCATGTGACATTACCGCTCTCCCCAGCGATGTCACTGTTCCCAATGATGTCACAGAAGTCCCTGTGATGTCACCACTGACCCCTGTGATGTCACTGATGTCCCTGTGATGTCCCTGGTCTCCATTGATGTCACTGTTGTCCTCACAGGTGTCACCACTGTATCCTTTGATGTCAATGGTATCTCAGGGGTGGTCTCTGTGTCCCCAGTGATGTCACTGGTCTCCAGTGATGTCACCACTGTCCCCTCTGATGTCACCAATGTCCCTGTGACATCACGGCTGCCCCTTTGTTTCCACCATTCTCCTATGAGGTCACTAGTCCCCAGTGATGTCAGGGATGTCCCTGTGATGACACCAGTGTCACCGATGATGTCACTGGTGTCTCTGTGATGTCACCCCTGTCCTTGTGAAGTCACCGATGTCCCCAATGATGTCCTTTGGGCATCACGGCTACCCCTTTGTTGTCACCGGTCTTCTGTGATGTCACTGGTCCACAGTGATGTCACTGCTGTCCCTGTAATGTCACCACTCTCCCCTGTGATGTCACCAATGTCCCCCGTAATATCACTGGTGTCTCTGTGTTGTTATCCAGGTCCCCTGTGATGTCACCGATGTCCCTGTGACATCACGGCTTTCCCTTAGTTGTCACCAGTCCCCAGTGATATTTCTGGTCCCCAATGATGCCATTGCTGTCTCTGTGATGTCACCACTGTCCCCAACGGTAGCACCATGTCCTCATTATGTTACTGATGTCCCTGTGATGTCACTGATGCCCCTGTGACATCACGGCTTTCCATTTGTTTACAACAGTTGCCTATGATTTCACAGGTTCCTGTGTGATGTCACCACTGTTCCATGTGATGTCACCAATGTCCCCAATGATATCACTGGTGTCTCTGTCTTGTCACCTCCACGCTCTAATGTCACAAATGTCCCTATGACATCGCAGCTTTCCCATTGCTCTAAACAGTCCCCTGTGACATCACTGGTCTCCAATGATGTCATTACTGTCCCAGCAGTGCCACCATGTCCCTGTAATGTGACCAATGTCCCTGTGCTGTCACCAGACCCCTGTGATGTCACTGATGTCCCTGTGACATCACTGCTGTCCCTCTGTTGTCTCTCTGATGTCACTGGTCCCCAGTGAGGTCCCTGCTGCCTCTGTGATGTCACCACTGTCCCCTGTGATGTCACCAATGTCCCCGATGATGTCACTGGTGTCTCTGTGATGTCACCACGAGCCTCTCTGATGTCACGGATAGCCCTGTGACATCACGGTTGTCTCTTTGTTGTCAACAGTCCCCTGTGAGGTCACTGGTCCCCAGTGATGTCACCAATGACCCTGTGATTTCACCACTATCCCCTTGTGATGCCACCAGTGTCACTAATAATGTCACTGGTGTCTCTGTGATGTCACACATGGCCTTGTGATGCCACCGATGTCCCCTGTCATGTCACAGATGTCTCCAATTCTGTCACTACTGTCCCTGTGATGTCACCACTGTCCCCAGGGGTGACACCATGTTCCCATGATGTCACCAATGTCCCTGTGATGTCACCAGACCCCTATGACATCACTGTTGTGTCTGTGACATCACAGCTATCCTTTCATTGTCATCAGTCATCTGTGATGTCACTGGCCTTTAATGATGTCACTGCTGTCTCTGTGATGTCACCACTGTCCCCAGCAGTGACACTGATATCCCTGTGATGTCACTGATGTCCCTGTGACATCATGGCCTTTCCTTTCTTGTCATCAATCCCCTGTGATGTCAGTGCTGTCCCTGTGATGTCACCACTGTTCCCTGTGATGTCAGTAATGTCCCCGATCAAGTCACTGGTGTCCCTGTAAAGTCACCGATGTTCCTGTGATGTCACCTCTGTCCCCTGCGTTGTCACCTCTGTCCCCTGCGTTGTCACTATTGTCCTTGATGATATCACTGGTGTCACTGTGATGTCACCGCTGTCCTTGTGAAATCACCCATGTCCCTTGTGATGTCACCGATGTCCCTGTGATACCACGCCTGTCCCTTTCTTTTGCACAGTCCCCTGTGATGTCAATGGTACCCAGTGATGTCACCCATGTCCCTGTGATGACACCAATATCCCCAATGCTGTCACTGATGTCTCTTTGATGTCAGCCATGTACTTGTGATGTCACTGATGTCCTATGTGATGTCACCAATGTCCCTGTGACATCACAGCTGTCTCTTTGTTTACACCAGTTCCCTGTGATGACACTCGTCCCCAGTGATGTCACCAAAGTCCCTTTCAATAGGGTTAGGGTTTAAGTTTAGGGTTAGTCTTACGTTTAGGCATAAGTTTTAGGGTTAGGGTTAGGGGTTAGGGGTTAGTGTTAAGGTTTAGGGTTTAGGGGTTGGGTTTTGGTTAGGGTTAAGGGTTAGGATTAGGGTTAGGGGGTTAGGGTTTTGGATTAGGTTTAGGCTTACATTTAGACTTAGGTTTTGGGGTTAGGGTTAGAGGTTAGGGGTCAGGATTAGGCTTAGAGGCAAGGGTTAGGTTAGGGTTTGGTTTTAGGTAACGTTTTGGTTAGAGTAAGGGATAGAGTTACAGTTAGGGTTTAGAGTCAGATTTAGGTTTAGATTTTGTTTTTAAGGTTAGGTCTATCGTTTAGTACTGTCTAAGATACCTCCCAGTCCAAAGGTGCCCGCAGAGAAAGCTCTTGCTCTTTGTGTAGTGCTGAGCATGTCACAACAACTGCACTGGAGAGACAGAGGCTCAGGGCTTTCTTTCCTGGGTGCAGTGCCAGTCGTTCTCTTGTAGGGACGCTGGGCTGAAACTGCCATCTGACAGCCAAAATTCCATAAGGACGAAGAAAACTCCCTGACCAAAGGTGCTCGCACAGAAAGCTCTTCCTCTTTATTCAGAACCGAGAGAGGCACCCCAACTGCACTGGGTAGATGCTGAGTCAGGGCTAGGGTGAGTGTTCGGGGCTATGATTAAAGGTCAAGGTTAGTGTAAGGGTTAGGGTTAGGTTTAAAGTTAGGTTTAGGTTAGGGTTCGAGCTTAGGTAATGTTTGGGTTTGAGAATAGGATAGACTTCAGGTTAGGGTTTAGGTAATGTTTTTGTTAGGGTTAGGATTAGGTTTAGTTTTAGGGTTAGGGTTATGTTGGGGTTAGGATTAGTTCAGGGTTAGGGTTATTGTATAGATTATGTTTGGGTTAGAGTAAGGGATATGGTTACGGTTATGGGTTAGGGTTTAGGTTTTAGATGTTTTTTCATATTAGGTCTAAGGTTCAGTACTGTCCGAGATACCTCCCAGTCCCAAGGTGCATGGACAGAAAGCTCTTGCTCTTTGTGTAGTGCCGAGAGTGGTGCACAAATTGCACTCAGTAGATGGTGAGTCACAGTTAGAGTTAATGTGAGGTACTGGGATTTAGGGTTAAGGTTTCAGATGGGGTTAAGGTTAGAGTAAGGATTAGGTTAGGTTTAGGGTTTAGGTAATGTTTGGGTTAGAGTAAGGGATAGTTTTATGGTTAGGGGTTAGGGTTTAGTGTTAGGTTTAGGTTTAGAGGTTTTTTTAAGTTTAGGTCTAGGGTTCAGTATAGATGAAGATGCCTCCAAGACAAAGGTGCCTGCACACAAAGCTCTTGCTCTTTGTGCAGTGCCGAGAGTGGCGCAGCAACTGCACTGGAGAGATGCAGACTCAGAGCTTTCTTTCCTGGGTGGAAGGGCAGTCGTTCCCTTGCAGGAGTGCTGGGCTGAAATGGCCGTCCCACAGTGTGACACATTTGCTTGTCCTAAGGAAAAAAGGAACTGAGCATTGAATGTTTTCCTTCTCCCCCTTCCCTACTTTGTGGGAGGGATGTTGAATTGGCAGGTTAATCTTGCCTTGGGTGATTGAGCAAGACGAAAGAACTGGTCAGGGACTCAGATTCCAGACTGATGGCCCTCGAAGTCTGTGGGGAGGGATGAGGAAGGGTTTTTTTTGTTTTGTTTTCTTATCTTTTCCCTCTGCTGGGACACACATGTATTGACAATGTCTGATGGATAAATCCAGATCAAATCTATTCCCTGGATTGGACATGGAGACGTGAGCCCCTCGAGTGAAGACATCTCCATGCCCTGTGTCCAAAGGAAGCTGTGTGTCCATAAACCACGGGATCCAGCTGCGGGTGTGCTCTTCTCTGTGCCCACACTGATGCTCCCCTGGCTGCACAGGCACACAGGGGCAGAGGCCCTGCTGTGCTCAGGGCTATGGGGGTGTGCAATGCTCAGGTGCTTCTGCTCCCGGGGAGAACAAACATGGATTTCTCTCCCTGACTGCACCTCTGCCTCCCACAGTCCCTCCCGGAATGGGGCTGAGCTGCCCAATGACAACCCTGGAGATACAAAGGGGTAGCTGGGGAGACATGAAGGGTTTGTGGAGCTCCATGGTGAGAGAAAGGACAGATGTCTGTGACCTGAGCTCAACTGAGACATCCATCAGACTTTTCAACCTTCGTATTCATACTATTGTACTGCCCCTCCTTTCTTTTTTTGGATTTTCTTTCCAAACCTAAATCCCAGCCAAGAGTAATTTTTAGCCCTGGCTGGACCCAGAAAGGCCCATGCCATTGGAGCGTTAAAATATCATGTGAGGTCACAGGATCACATCTGTTCCTGCATCAAAATTGTCATCACTTGGTAAATCTAGGTTTACCTTAAAGTTTAAGAAAAAAAGAGCTCTGCATATTCCCATGTGGGCTGGGTTTGATGTCTGCACATGAGCCCCATGAAGCAGGTTTTGGTTAAAACTCCTGGAGACAGAATGCTGCTCCTGGGGGGCATTTCACCTGAGCCTTCTCCTTGGATGAGGCAGAAACATCCCCTTTCTCTTGCCCTTCTCGGTGTGGGGCGAAAATCGCCCTTGTCAGGGAGCCCCTGCAGGCTCTGCTCCTCCGGTGATCCAACAGCGGCCCCTGCTGACCGGGATTGGAATTGCACCAAAAGCGAGGAATAACGGACTGTTTCCTTTTTTTTGAGGGGGATTTTTGGTACAGGATTACTCGATCATCCTTGTGGGTCCCTTCAAACTTGGAAGAATCGGTGTTATTCTGTGAAGTTCCACAGGGCTGTGTCTGAGCAGAGAGAAGGGGCTGAGCAAAGCAGAGCAAGGTAATGGCAGCACAGCCCTTGAGCACTGTGAGGACACAACACAGGATCCAGATCCAGAGGGGAATGGCTGACCCTGGAAGAAGGGTGGGTCACAATGTGGACAAAATATGTCTAGGAGGGAAGAGCACTGGAGTGCTGCTGAGAGGGGCAGGACAGGGCATGTCCTGGGCACAGGACAGGACACAGGCTGTGTGGATCAGGCGTGCAGCAGTGATGGGCAGAGCTGCTTTGGGGAAGGCAGGAGGATGATTGCTTCCTTCAGCCCCCATGGGACTCGGAACAAAAGGGGGTGATTTTCAACACTTCACAATGGGTTCAGGGCAGAGTGTAACACCTGGGAAGTGTTGAAATGCTTTAGGCATCAGAACCATCCACCTGGAACCACAAACCACACAAAAATTAGGTTTGGGGTGGTGTCGAACAGGGGAAAAAGGAGGTGTGGGATGGAACCACATGGGTGAGGAAATTCTTGTCTAGTAAATCCTCAGTAATGGGAATGTGGAAGGGATCCAGAACACATTTCTGAGGGGTCTAGGCCTGGTGTAAGGGCTGGGTGTGGCCATGTTGGCATGGTCAGGGCTTTTGGGGAGGTGTTGTCCTGTCAAACCAAGGGAGACCAAGAACATCCCCGAGCATGACAATTGCAATGGCACGTGTTCCACCCCATCCACACAAGAGTCAGTCAGCATGTATCCAACAGGACAAAACAGATGTCTCCACAGAATCTTGCGCTGCCATTCCCTTGGGATATGGAAGACAGGTGGGATGGCATTCTGGGGTAGTGAGGCATTGGTTCTTTGGTGGCCAGGGAGCATTGCAGAATGGAGAGAACAGGCCGTGATATCTGAAAGGGGCTGATGGCTCATGGGTGGGGCTGCACTGGGACACTGTGGGGCGAGTGTTCTTTGGTTTCCAGGGGCCATTCTGGAATGGAGAGGGTAGGCTGTGACATGGTAAAGAGTCCCATGGCAGAGATGTGGGGCTGCATCCTTGGGGTGTGAGGCATTAGTTCTTTGGTGTCCAGGGGCCATTCTGGAATAGAGATGATTGGTTGTAAAATAACAACTAGGCCAATGGCACAAAGGAAATCTGCAAGGTGGAGTTGCCGTGCATTGGTTCTTTGGTTTTCAGGTAAAATTCTAGAATGTAGAGGGTAGGTCAAAACATCACAAAGGTAACCATGGAACACTTCTGGGGCTGCAGTGAGGGGGTGTGCACTGCAGTTCCACCCAGGAAAGAAAGCCCTGAGCCTCTGTCTCTCAAGTGCAGTTGCTGCGCCACTATCAACACTACACAAAGAAAAAGAGCTTTCTGTGTCAACATCCTTGGTCTGGTAGGTATCTTCGTCCCTATTGAACACCAGACCTAAACTTAAAAAAAATCCTAAACTCAAACCTAATGCCAAACCTTAACCCCTAACCATAACCCTGTCCCTTACCCTAACCCAAACCTTCCCTAAATCCTATCCTAATCTAACCCAAATACTAAACCTTATCCTAAATCCTAGACCATAACATTAACTCTAACCCTGACCCACCATCTATTTAGTGCAGTTGTTGCACCACTCTTCGTACTACACAAAGAGCAAGAACTTTCTGTGTGGGCACCTTTTGTCTGGGAGGTGTCTTCGTCCATACTGATTTTTGGATGTCTGTCTCAGTTTAATGAGACAGAAGTGTTTTACTAAGGAACATGAGTTATGAGGAAAAACCAGAAGTCCTCTACCTAAGCAATTGTAAATCCAAAATTAAGATGCTCTGATTGAGAAAGTGTGGAGAAAAGAAAAAATAACAACCCTTTATTAAAGGATATATGTGTTTTGGCAGAACAATGAACAAAGAAAACAACCAAACTATAATCCTGTACCCAAAAGTCCCCTTCAAACAGAAAAGTAAAAAGCTCAGTTTGCACTTTTTTGGTGCAATTGGAACCACAGTCAGCAGGGGGCGCTGTTGGATCACTGGAGGAGCATAGCTTGCAGGTTTCCCTGGTGTCCAGCAGGGGGCGCTGTTGGATATGGAGGTTGCCTTGGGGGTCCCTTGGGGGTGCAGGAGCAGCCGAAAATGGAGATTTTCCCTCCCACACCGAGAAGGGGAAAGAGGAGAGAAGGGGTTTTTCCCAAGAAAACTCACACTGTCTGTGGCTGGCTCTGTGACTTCCCCTTTTCCTTGATATGTATAAAAAAAAAAAAAAGAAAAATGACTGCCAAAAACACAGGAGCAGAAGAGGGAAAAAGGGTGACCTCCTTCCCAAAGAGTTCCTCTCTGATGAAGTCTGGGCAGGTCTGGGCTGGGGGCAGAAAACCAGGTACAGGTAAACTGGAACCAAGCAACCAGGCTGAGAATAAAGCAATTTTGGAACTTTTCCACCCCACACCTTGTCTCAGTTCAGGCAACAATGAAGTGTCCTGTTTCCCAGGAGAGGGAAAAGATAAGAAAACAAAAAAAACCCTCCTTATCCCTCCCCACAGACTTCGAGGACCATCAATCTGGAATCTGAGTCCCTGACCAGTTCTTTTGTGTTGCTCAATCACCCAAGGCAAGGCCAACCTGCCCATTCAACATCCTTCCCACAAAGTGGGGAAGGGGGGGAGAAGGAAAACATTCAATGATCAGTTCCTATTTTTGTTAGAACAACCGAATGTTTCACACTGTGGGATGGCCATTTCAGCCCAGCACTCCTACAAGAGAACGACTGCCCTTCCACCCAGGAAAGAAAGCCCTGAGTCTGCGTCTCTCCAGTGTAGTTGCTGCGCCACTCTTGGCTCTGCACAAAGAGCAAGAGCTTTGTATGCGGGCACCTTTGTCTGGGAGGTATCTTAGACATCACTGAACCCTAGACCTAAACTTAAAAAACCCTCTAAACCTAAACCTAACTCTAAACCCTAAACCTTAACCGTAAAACTATCCCTTACTCTAACCCAAACGTTACCTAAACCCTAACCTTAATCTAATCCTAAGCCTAACCTTAACCCCATCTGTAACCTTAACCATAAATCCCAGTACCTCACATTAACTCTAATTGTGAATCACCATCTCTCGAGTGCAATTTGTGAGCCACTCTCAGCACTACCCAAAGAACAAGAGTTTTCTGTGCATGCACCTTTGGACTGGGAGGTCTCTTAGACAGTACTGAACCCTAGACCTATTAAGAAAAAACATCTAAAACCTAAACCCTAACCCATAACCGTAACCATATCCCTTACTCTAACCCAAACATTATCTAAGCAATAACCCTAACCTAACCCTAAACCTAATCCTAACAAAAACATTACTTAAACCCTAACCTGAACCCTATGCCTTTCTCTAACCCAAATGTTACCTAAGCTCTAACCCTAACCTAAACTTAACTTCAAACCTAACCCTAACCCTTACGCTAACCCTAGCCTTTAGTCATAGCCCCGAACACTAACCCTGACCCTGATTCACCATCTACCCAGTGCAGTTGGGGTGCCTCTCTTGGCACTGAATAAAGAGGAAGAGCTTTCTGTGCGAGCACCTTTGGTCAGGGAGTTTTCTTCATCCTTATGGAATTTTGGCTGTCAGACAGCAGTTTCAGCCCAGCGTCCCTACAAGCGAACGACTGGCACTGCACCCGGGAAAGAAAGCCCTGAGCCTCTGTCTCTCAAGTGCAGTTGTTGTGACATGCTCAGCACTACACTAAGAGCAAGAGCTTTCTCTGCGGGCACCTTTGGACTGGGAGGTATCTTCACCTATACTGAACCCTTCACCTAAACTTAAAGTAAAACCTAAACCTGAACCTTATGCTAAACCCTAAACCCAAACCCTAACCCTATCCCTTACTCTAACCCAAACATTACTGAAAACCAAATCCTAACCTAACCCTTAACCCTAACCCTTAACCCTAACCCCTAAGCCCTAACACTAACCCTAAAACCTAAGCCTAATTGTAAGCCTAAGCCTAACCCTAAACCCTAACCCTCTAACGCTGACCTAACCCTTAACCCTAACCAAAACTGAAACCAGAAACCCTAACCCTAAACCAAACCCAAACCCAAACCCTAAACCATAAATCCTAACCCTAAGCCTAATCCTGACCCTAAATCCTAACCTAACCCTAACCCTACTGAAAGGGACATTGGTGTCATCACAGGGATTGGTGAAAACAAAGAGACAGCTGTGATGTCACAGGGACATTGGTGACATCCCATGGGACATCAGTGACATCACAAGTACATGGTTGACATCAAAGAGACATCAGTGACATCATTGGGGATATTGGGGGCATCACAGGGACATGAGTGACATCACTGGGTACCAGTGACATCACAGAGGACTGTTGAAAACAAAGGGACAGGCGCTGTATCACAGAGAAATCAATGACATCACAGGGGCATCAGTGATTTCAAAAGGACGGGGTGACATCACAGTGACATGGATGACATCATTGGGGACCAGTGACATCAGAGGGCACTGATGACAACAAAGAGACAGCCATGATATAACAGGGACATCGGTGACATCACAGGGGTCTGTTGACATCACAGGATATCGGTGACATCACGGGGACAAGGTACCACCGCTGGGGACAGTGGTGACACTACAGGGACAGTAGTGACATCATTGGGGACCAGTGACATCACAGAAGACTGGTGAAAACAAAGGGGCAGCCGTGATCTCCCAAGGACATCAGTGACATCACTGGGGACATCGATGACTTCACAAGGACAGAGGTGACATCGCAGAGACACCAGTGACATCATCGGTAACACTGGTGACATCACAGGGGCAGTAGTGACATCATCGTTGACACTCTTGACATCACAGGGACATCAGTGACATCATTGAGGACCAATGGCATTACAGGGGACTGGAGACCACAAAGGGACAGTCGTGATGTCACAGGGTTTTCAGTGACATCACAGGGGACAGGGGTGACATCGCTGGGGACCAGTGAGGTCACAGGGGAATTGTGACAACAAAGAGACAGCCATGATATAACGTGGACATCCATGACATCCTTGGGGACATCGGTGACATCACAGAGACACCAGTGACATCATCGGTGACCCTGGTGACATCACAGGGACATCTATGACATCACTGGGGACTAGTGACCTCACAGGGGAATGGTGACAACAAAGGGACAGCCATGATATCACAGTGAAATCGGTGACATCCTTGGGGACATTGATGACTTCAGAAGGACAAGGGTGACATTACAGAGACAGCAGTGACATCAACGGAAACATTGGTGACATCACTGACAGGGGAGAGCAGTGACATCACAGGTGACATTGGTGACTTCACAAAGACATTGGTGACATCACAGAGAGACCAGTGACATCACCGGGGTCATTTGTGACATCAAGGTGGTCTGGTGACATCACAGGGACATTGGTGACATTACGGGGAAATGGTACCACCACTAGGGACAGTTGTGACTTCACAGAGAGAGTAGTGACATCAAAGGGACATTGGTGACATCACAGAGAGACTAGTGGCATCACCCGGGATATTGGTGACATTACAGAGGACAGTGGTGGCATCACAGGGATATCAGTGACATCACTGAGGACCAGTGACATCACTGGGGAATTGTGACCACAAAGGGACAGCCGTGATACAATGTGGACATCGGTGACATCATTGGGGACATCGGTGACATCACAAGGACAAGAGTGACATCACAGCGACATCAGTGACATCATTAAGGACCAATGGCATTACAGGGGACTGGTGACAACAAAGGGACAGCCGTGATGTCACAGGGACATCTATGACATGACAGAGGTCTGGTGAAAACACAGAGATGCCAGTGACATCACAGGAACATGGTGGCACTGTTGGGGACAGTGGTGACATCACAGGGACAGCAGTGACATCATTGAGGACCAGTGATATCAGAGGGGACTGGTGACAACAAAGTGGTAGCCGTGATGTCACATGGACATCAGTGACATCATTGGGGACAGCGATGACTTCACAAGGGCAGGAGTGACATCACAGAGACAGCAGTGACATCACAGTAGACAGCGGTGACATCATAGGGACAGTTGTGACATCACTGGGGACACAGGGACTACCCTGGGGACAGTAGTGTCATCACAGAGGACAGTGGTGACACCCATGAGGACAGTAGTGACATCTCATGAGACCACTGACATCACAGGACATTGGTGACATCACAGGGACATCAGTGACATCAGAGGGACAGTGGTGACATCATAGGGACAGCGGTGACATCATTGGGGACATTGATGACATCAGAGGGGACAGTGGTGACATCACATAACACCAGTGATGTCACAGGGGTCTGGTGACATCATAGGGACATCAGAGGCATCACAGGGACATGGTGCTACCATTTACACAGCAGTGACGTCACAGGGACAGTAGTGACATTTTGAGGAAACAGGGATCACCCTTGGGGACAGCAGTGACATCACATGGGAGAGTGGTGACATCCGTGGAGACAGCAGTGACATCACTGGAGACTGCTGACATCACAGGGATAGTAGTGACATGAAAGGGACAGCGATGAGGTGACAGGGACAGCAGTTGGGCACATTGGTGACATCTCATGGGACAGCAGTGGCATCACTGGAGACCAGTGATGTCACTGGGGACAGCGGTGACATCACAGGGACAGCAATGATATCATTGGGGATGTCAGTGAGATCAGAGGGACAGTGGTGACATCATTGGGGACACTGGAGACACCCCTGGGGACACCAATGACATCACGGGGACATCACTGACATCACTGGGGATGAGTGACATTGCTGGGGAGAGCGGTGACATCACCGGGGACAGTGGTGACATCACTGAGGACAGCAGTGACATCACTGCAGACCAGTGATATCACAACTGTCTGGTGACATCACAGGGACTACAATGAAATCAATTGGACAGCTGTGACATCATTGGGAACACCAGTGACATCCCAGGGACAGTGGTGGCATCACTGGGGATGTTGAGGATGTTTGGGGGCCTTTGGGAGGGCACCTGCCTGGGGGGTTTCATGCGAGCATGGACGACTCAGCACACCAATGTGATGATCAGAGAGCGCCGTTGATTGGAATCAAGCAGCAGTCTTTGATCCAGTTTTCTAACAATACTCTTCTATCAGCTTTGTTTCTTTAACATTCTTTATGTCCTTTCCCACTCTGATAGCCGGTACTGAGACCCTGTTTTCTATATCCAGTTTTGCTACTGTTTCTCTTGGTAGATCTTTCACATCCTGGTACCATCAGAAGGCCATCAGAACAACAGATCATGTTTTCACAATTGCAACATAAGGTTATGATCTCACAGCTGCAGCGTATCCTCCATATTAGCACTAAAAATCCCAACACTTCCCCCTTTTTCTTTAAACAAAGCAGACACAGTTTGACCCAATAAGCTGTGAAAACATTGAACCAGACATGGCAGAAAAATACACACTCCTGGAAGCAGAAAGACAATGGGTGCCAACCATTGTACAGTTTGCATAAGCTGATTCTGGGGGGGCTTTGGGAGGGCACCTGCCCTTCAACACCAGGACTGCAGAGAACTGGGAAGCTTTACTGGGAGCACTGGGAGCAGCAGGTGGTTGGTGTGAGAACAAAAGCAGGGCCGGGGGGGACACACGACCCCCCCAAACTCCAGGTGGGGATGGATTGGGGGATCCCAGCTGGGCCCGAGGCCACGGGGAGGGGCTGTGGCCACCACCGGTTCAGGAGCTCTGTGGGGAGAGAAAAGGGGGGTGACAGTGGGCTGAGGGGGGCAGGGGAGCACACACGCTCTGGAGAAGGGGGGACACGACCCCCAGGGACCCCCCTTTACCTTCTCCCGCAGGTAGAAGCCGAGCCCCAGTGCCAGGAAGACGAAGCCCAACATGAAGCCCCCGACCCCCACCAGGATCTTGCTGTGGACGGTGTCCTGTGGCATCTCTGGGGGGAGCCGGGTGGGTCAGGGCCCCCTAAACCTACCATAGACCACCCGGGACCCCCTGAAAACCTTGTCCTGGTCTCCCCGAGCCCACCCAGCACCCCCTGAAACCTCTTCTCCATCCCTTCCCACCCACTCGGGGATCCCACAAAGTCCCTCCCATCCCCTTTAAGATCCTCCAACCTCCCTCCCATCACCACCAGGACCCTCCTGAACCCCTCCCAGTCCCTTTTAAGCCCCCCCAGCACTTCCCCAACCCCTCCAAGTCATCCCAGCCCCCTCCCCAACCTCCCTCCCATCCCACCCAGGCTCCCCAAACTCCCTCTCAGTTGCCCCCAGGACTCCCCACAGCCCCACTCAGCCCTCCCAGGACCCCCCAACCTCCTCCTCAGCCTCTCCATTGCCCCCCAAAGCACTTCCCGGTGTCCTCAGTGCTCCCCCAGCCCCCTGGCCCCCCTGCCAGTGTCCCCCCATGCTGGGGGGGCCGGGCCGTACCCCAGTGCTGGCTGAGGGGGTGCTCCAGGCTGACGTGCTCCACCTGGCAGGGGGAGGTGACCCCGCGCCGGGGGGGGATTTCCAGCATCACCAGCACCTGGTAGGTCCAGTCCCCGTTGGGGACCACGTCGGTGGCCACCACGTGCTCCGGCAGCTCCTGCCCATCCTGGAACCACCTCACCTGCACCGGGCAGGGTAGAAATCCATCACGGAGCAGAGCAGGCGGCCGGGCCCGGACTGGGAGCTCGACGGCACCAGCGAGATGGACACGCTGGGGGGCACTGGGAGAGACGGGGGAGACACTGGGATGAGCTGGGGGGGCACTGGGAGAGAGGGGAGAGGGCTTGTAGGACATTGGAAGGGGTTTGGGTGGCACTGGGAGGGACTGGGATGGTACTGGGGGACTGGGAATGGACTGGTGTAGAAGGGGATGGGCTGAGGGGTTACTGCGGAGAGAGTTGGGAGATGTGGGAGTGAACTGAGAACCACTGAGAATGGACTGAGAGGGTCTGGGAGTGAAATCAGAGAATCTCTGAAGGACTGGGAGGGACTGGGAATGACTGGGAAGGACTGGGAGGGACTGGGATGGACTAGGAAGGGACCGAGCGGGACTGGGAGGCTGAATCCTGGAGAGGTAACTCTGCGCTGCGGATCTGCCCGGCAACTGATGAGTCATCAAAGAGATGCGCTCTGATTGGCTGAGGGGAGGGAGAGCGGTGGCCCCAGCGGGGCGGAGACGCGGGGGGGCACTGGGAGAGACTGGGATGGACTGGGGGACACTGGGAATAACTGGGAACGATCGGAATGGATTGAGGGGCACTGGGAGAGACTGAGATGGATTCGGGGGGCATAGGAAGAGACTGGGATGGACTGGGGGCACTGGGAGAGACTGGGATGGATCACAATGGAATGAGGGGCACTGGGAGAGATGGGATGGACTTGGGGGGTATAGGAAGAGACTGAGATGGACTGGGGGGCACTGGGGTGGGGCCCAAGGCCACGGGGATGGGAACAGGGAGGTCTGAGGAGTCTAGGGTGATTCCCAGGGAGGGTTTGAGGGGCTCCAGGGTCGTTCCCGGGGCAGGGGAATTCCCGAGGGGACCTGCTCTGCCTCGCGCTCACCTCTCCTCTCCACACTGAACGGCGTGAACACCTTGTAGTTGTGCCGGCAGTAGATGTCCACCGCAGACCGTTGGTGCTCCAGCCCTTCCTGGTCGCTGTTCCAGTACCTGGCCTGGATCTCCCCAAACGGGGTGTTCCCCACATAGACCCCCACATCGCTGTCAAAGTGGATGTACTGCTGCCGGTTGTAGATGTACCTCTGCACGAACCTCACCCGCTCGGTGCCATTGATGAAGTGACACTCGAACTTTACCATCTCCTGATGCACCCCTGTGTGTGCAGGACATGGCTGGGGAGGAACCCCCCCCATCAGCCCCCCAGGGATGGACAGGGGGGTTGGGGATCCCCATGTGCGGATCCGACCCCACCCCCAGAGCCCCAGGGAACCGCTGCAGGGCTCCAGTGATGGGGGACACCGAGGGACGCCCATGGCACCCCTCTTCCTGTTCTCCCACCCCCCTTTTCCCCGCTCTTCCACCTCTTTCCCACCGTCCCCCCAATCCTCAGACCCTCCCGCGTTCACTTTGGGGCTCCCATCCCCCTCCCACTAATTCCGGGGATTCCAACCCCCTCGCACTCACTTTATGGCTTCCCACTCCCTCTTTTCTCTCCTCTTTTCCCCTTCCCGCCCCCCCCCGCTCACCCGACAGCTCCTCGCCCGCAGCCGGGGGGGGCTCCCAGCACCACCAGCACCACCAGCACCACCAGTACGGCCCCAGTTCCCCACACACGCTCCATCCCCAGAGCCGGGCAGGGGCTGACACTCCAAAAACAGCCGGGCGGGGCCGTTTTTGGGCTGTTTTGGACGCGTTCTGATTGGCTGAGCGCTAAGTTCGGGCTCGTTTTGCGTCGTGTCTTCCCGGCAACTGATGAGTCATCAGCATTTTGCGTTCTGATTAGTCAGAAGGGTCGCGTCCGCGCTTTCTGATTGGCTGAGGCCGTTGGGGGCACTGCAATCCCCGGGGGTGGGGGATTTTGGGGGGTCCGTGGGATGCGGGGCAGGTGGGAGCTCAGGGAAACCCACAGATGGGCATCCAGGGATCCCGCAGCTCTGCTGAACCCAAAAACGGCGATCAGGCTGTTTCGGAGCTCCGACATGTACCCAAAACCGAGTGGAGGACGTTCTCTGATTGGCTGAGTTCGGTGAGGGCTCAGTTTGAACCGGGTCTGCCCGGCAACTGATGACGCCTCAGCTGCGCTCGCTCCCATTGGCTGGGGAGTTTTCGGGGTGCTGCGCCCCCCGGCCCAGCTCCCCCAGTTCGCCGCCGCTTTCCTGGGAGCCACATCGACTCTTCCCGGTATCCCCGTGTCCGGAGGGGCCATGGATGGAGCTCGGAGTATCCCCCTGCTGCCTCTGCTGCTGCTGGGGCTGACCCTGTCTGCAGCTTGGGGGGTCCCGGATTGCTGGGGTTGGGGTTGGTGTGATCTGGGTAGGTGGGAATGCGGTGTTTGGGGGGGCGGAGGGTGAGAAATCTTCGTTTTACCCGGGATTTTGGGTGTCTTGGAGTGACCAAACCCCCTGGTTTCTACAGTTTGGGGTTCTGGGACTACCTAAACTTCCCTTTTCCAGGATTTTTTGGGGTTGGGAGTGACCAAACCCCCCTTTTCCGGGGTTTTTGGGAGGCTGGCATTGCCCCAACCCCCGTCCCAGGGATTTTGGGGGTCTGGGAGTGTTATAACCCCCCTGTTCGGACAGTTTTGGGGCTCTGGGACTACCTAAACTTCCCTTTTCCGGGGTTTTTGGGGGCTGGAAGTGACCAAGCCCCCCTTTTCCGGGATTTTTGGGAGGCTGGCATTGCCCCAACCCCCCTGTTCCTGGGATTTTGGGGGTCTGGGAGTGTCCCAACCCCCTGTTCGGGCAGTTTTGGGGTTCTGGGACTACCTAAACTTCCCTTTTTCTGGGACTTTTAGAGTCTGAGAGTGCCCAAAGCCCCCTGTTCCTGGGATTTTGGGGGTCTGGATGTGCCCAAACCACCTTTTTTTCACAGGATTTTTAGTGACTGGGAGTGCCCAAACCGCTCTTTTCCCACAATTTTTGGGGTCTGGGAGTACCCCAACCCCCCTATTCCCAGGATTTTTTTTTTTTTTTTTAGTGTCTGGGAGTTCCCAAACCTCTATTTTCCCACAATTTTGGGGGTCTGGGAGTGTCCCAACCCCCCTGTTCCCAGGATTTTCGGGATCTGGGAGTACCCAAAACCCCCTTTTCCATGATTTTTTGATCGCGGAGCTGCCCAGTCCTGGGGTTTTTGGGGCACCGTGGCTACCCAAGCACCTCTTTCCTGGGGATTTTGGGCTGAACCCCCCCATTTTCCTGGGATTTCGAGCTGAACTCCCCCCCATTTTCCCAGGATTTCAGGCTGAAACCCCCCCTTTTCCCGGGATTTCGGGCTGAACCCCCCCCCATTTCCCAAGGTTTCCAGGTGATTTCTCCTCCTTTTCCTGGGATTTTGGGCTGAAAATCCCTCATGTTCCCAGGTTTTTGGGATGAACCCCCTCATTTCCCTGGAATTTTGGGCTGAAACCCCCTCGTTTTCCCGGGATTTTGAGCTGAAACCCCACCTTTTCCCTGGATTTCAGGCTAAACCCCCCCCCCCCCCCTTTTCCCACAATTTCACCCTGAAACCCCCTCTTTCCCGGGATTTCAGTCTCAACCCCCGAACCGCCTCTTCCCAATGTCCCACCAGATTATCCAGACAGAATACTACCAAAAAGCCCTGGATTCGACGGTGGAAGAGGGCGGCGAGTTCATGTTCGACTTCGAGCGACGAGATTTTCCACCTGGAGTGGGAGCAGACGGTCTGGAGGCTCCTAGAATTCCAGGAATTCGCCAGTTTCAAGGCACAGGGGGCGCTGCAGAATATCAAGATAGACAAGTAGAACCTGGAGAACTCCATGAAGGCTTCCAACAATTCCCAAATCCCCAGTGGTAATGGCAGGATTAGGGAAGGGAAAGGGAAAAAGGGAAAGGGAATTCGGGAACTTTCTGGTAGGACTTTTAGGGAGGAACCAGGTGGAATTCCAGGGATATTCCGGTTTTTGGGCTTCCCCCTCCCCCCCGAGTCCTATCCAGGGGATCCCGGGAGAATTCCAGGGGGTTCCAGCCAAATTCCAGGGGGATCCAACCCAATTCCAAGGCAGATCCCAGGCAGATGATCCCAATCCCGGCTCCTCCCCCCTGCAACACCTCTTTCCATCCCAAACTCCATCCTTATCCAATTCCCACCCCATCCCACCCATTTCCCACCCATTCCTACCCCATCCCAATCCTTTTTTCCATCCCAAACTCCATCCCACCCTATTCCCATCCCACCCCATCCCACTCCATCCCAACCCCTTTCCACTCCATCCCACTCCCTTCTCACTCCATCCTAACCCCCTTCTCCATCCCAACCCCCTTCTTTACCCCATTCCCACCCCCATTCCCTGTGTCCCAGTGCCCCCGGAGAAGGCTGTGTTCCCGAAGCATGCACTGGAGCTGGACGAGCCCAACGTGCTCATCTGCTACATCAGCAAGTTCTGGCCTCCGATCTCCTCCATGTCCTGGCTCCGGAAGGGGCTCCCAGTGTCCGAGGGGGTGCTGGAGATGGTGTTTTATTCCGGGCCCGACAACACCTTCTGCAAGTTCTCCTACCTGTCCTTCATCCCGTTCCAGGGGAATTACTATGATTGTTGCGTGAGGCATGAGGGGCTCGGCCAGCCCATCAAGACACACTGAGGTAAGGCTGGGAGGGAGAATTCCCGCTGGGAATGGGGTGGGATGAGCTGGGAATGGGGTGGGAATGGGGAGGGATGAACTGGGAATGGGGTGGAGAAGGTGGAAATGGAGTGGGGATGGGATTACTATGATTGTTGCGTGCAGCATGAGGGGCTCAGCCAGCCAAGCAAGACTCACTGGAGTAAGGGAGGGATTGGGAATTCCTGCTGGGAATGGGGTGGGAATAGGCAGAGAAGGTGGGGATGAGCTGGGAATGGGATGGGATGGGGTGGAGAAGGTGGAAATGGGATGGGGATGGGAGGTGTTTAAGGAAAGAGTGGACATGGTACTTTGTGCCATGGTCTGCTTGACGTGCTGGGGATGGGTGGAAGGCTGGATGCCAGTTGATCTCAGAACTTCTTCTCCCCCCCAGCATTTCCAATCACCCTATTTTTGGAGTCAGGGGCTCTGCTCCTTTCTGCCTAAAAACAAAATCGAAAGATAAAAGGAACATGGCCTGTCTTTATTGCACATTTTTTTCTCCTGCTTCTTTCTGTGAACTGTGAATTTTGATTTAAAAGCATAACAGCTTTTAATTAATCAGAGATTTGAGGCTTGAACAGTGAGTTTCATCTACTCCCCTGCAGACACTCCTGGGAACTTGTTTTCTCCAGGCTCCCTCTATAGTCAGTGGAGACAAGAGAAGGCTCTGCAGGCTGGGTTCTCCCAGTCTAAAAATGGCAGGCAAAAGAAAGCTTACAGATCTCTTCCTGGCACTGTTCTCTTGTTCTGCCTTTTGTTGGGAACTTTTGAGAGCAAAAGCAACGAGCAACTGTATGGAAACAAGTGCCTTTTTGTGCAGATGGGTGTGAGATGGGACTCTGTGACACACTGTGTGGATCCATAACAAATGCTGCTCATTGTTTAGAGGACTAAAAAGGCAAGTCATACTTGGTCGCTATTCTGCCCTCCCCTCTCTTTTCCTGAAGAACCAGAGAGCAAGAAGCTGTGGCAGAAAGTAGGGGATTGCAAAATACTTGATACTGATTATCTTGAAACCACCAGATTCTTGGGGATTCCCAGTGCAAAAGGCAAACACTGAAAAGTAGAAACAAGAGCTTTAAACATACAGAGTGGATGTGATTTCATGGGTTGGCATTTACGCAGTAGAAGAGAGGTTTTTGGCACATAGGTGTGACAGATGTTTGCAATAGGTCTGAGTGAGCTTGGAATTTCCCAGGAATGGGGTGAAATGGCCAACAGCCTCTTTAGAATCCTCTGCTCTCGTGAAAGAAAAAGTAGAAACAAGACAAAAAAAATCCCTGAGGACTCCAAGTGAAATGTGAAACAGAAAAATCAGGGGGTGAGAATTGCTTGAAGGACAATCTCTGTGCTATACAGGAAGACTGCAGGAAAAGAAAGGAGCAGAGAGGGAAGGATAGAACATTTAGTCCAGACTGTGAAATTATCACCCTGGGTTTTGCCACGTTCCTGTCTCAGCAGGAGGAACTGAAATTCAGCATGGGAGCAACAAATGAAACAGCAGTTACTGAGTTCATCCTAGAGGGTTTCCCAGAGCTTGATCAAAGGCTGCAGCTGTTTCTCTCTGTGATCCTTCTGCTCATGCACCTGACAACAGTGACAGGGAATGCAACCATCATTTTCCTCGTGCATGGGGATCACCACCTGCAAACCCCCATGTACTTTTTCATTAGCAACCTGGCCTTCCTGGAAATCAGCTTTACATCCTCCACAAGCATCAAACTGGTTGCCATCCTGAGTTCTGATCAGAAAACCATCTCCCTGAGCAGCTGCTTTGCCCAATCCTATTTCTATTTTGCCCTGGGTGGCACAGAGTGTGTCCTGCTCATTGTCATGTCCTTTGACCGCTGTGTTGCCATCTGCCAACCCCTGCACTACGCTGCCACCATGCAGCCTCAGCTCTGCCTCGGCCTGGTTGTTGCTGCCTGGGTCATCGGCTTCACCCTCCAGAGCTACCACCCACTCTTCCTCTCTCAGCTGTCCTTCTGTGGCTCCAGCAGGATCCCCCATTTCCTTTGTGACAACTCCCCCTTATTCCAGTTGTCCTGCTCTGACACCAGCCTGCTTTGGAAAATAGACACTGCTTTCATATCATGTGCAGTGCTGGGCTCCTTGGCTTTAAACCTGGCATTTTACACCTGCATCCTTTTCTGTATTCTGCAGCCTCCAGCAGCCTCTGGGAGGAAGAAAAAAGCTTTTACTACCTGTTCTTCCCATCTCATCACCTTATCCATTGCATATGGGAGCTGCATTGCTCTCTACACGTGTCCTTCAACAGATGCTTCCTTGAAGACCAACAGAATTGTAGCTTTGCTGAACACAGTGCTGTACCCATTCTTAAATTCATTCATCTACAGCTTTAGGAATAAGGCTGTGATATTGGCACTGAACAAATCCATTGCCAAGACAAGAGCAAAGCTCTTCCCCTAATCATGATGCATTTCTGGACATAAATTCCAAGGATCTACTCCCACATGTTAAACAATACCAGGGCATATATTTGTAACCTCCAAACGTGGAGGCCTCGGAAGATTTATGCTCTTGTCAACTTGAGTCAGGTTAAGTGATAAGAAGCTCATCTGCACACCCAGACAGGACACTAACAGTGGTAGGAGGAGTGACAGGGCAGTTAATGCTCTGCCCTGGCTGCTCCATCCCTGCAGAGCCATCAGCTCACCAGGAATCCATCTCCAAACAGAGAGAGCACAGAGGAACAGTGGCAAGGGACAACCCAAATTACGGGCTCCTGAGAAAGGGACACCATGTCCCAGCTCCTTCCAGGGCTGCCCTGGCAGAGCCATCAGCCCTGTTGTCCAGGTTTGAAAGCCCTAAGGCGCTGAGAGCAGATCACCATTTGAACTAGGGGGATTGCTGCCTTGGAGTGTAGGACACATTCTGGGAGGCAGGAGAAGAGCAGTTTTGGATAGCACAGGGCTTGAGGGAAGTTGAGGGGAGGACCCCAACCAGTGCGGTCTGTTCTGTCTTCTCATTAAACTGAATTTCTAACTCCTGTGTGAGCCAATTTGTCTCTGCAAGAGCTGGTGAGCGTGGGGGTGGGAGTGCAGCAACTGCAGGAGGAGCAGGGCATCAAACAGCCCCCATGTCAACAGTGCTGGCAACGGAGCGACTGGAGCGGCTGGACTGCAGGGTCGGAGGGTGTGTGAGTGTGGGGGTGTCCTGGGTGGGAGTGGAAGGCTTAGACAAAACCTTTAAAGAAGCTCAACTGCTGTTGAGTCCACAAGGTACAGAAAGGATCCCCTGGCTTTCTGAATTCCTTCTCAGAGAGGAGCCTGAGTGTGGCTGGATCCAATCTAAGCCTCGGGCTGTGTCAACGGTTTAAATTAAGGAATTCCAGAGGTGTGATTAAATCACTTTGTCTTGCAGGTTTTAATGATGGCAGATCAGAGTTACTTATATAAAATGAATTATTTATTATGACAAATGAACGGACAACTGAAAACAGATGAAAAACCTTAATCAGAATGATTTACCGCAGGGTGAAGAGACTAAAAACCTACTAGTAGGGTATAATATAGCATAAAGTAGTACAGTGTATCAAAGCAATTCTAATAAAGCAATTCTATCAAAACCAGCCAAAGAAATAAGCATTAAGAAGAGATTGATATAAACCACCAAAGGAGACAGCAGGCAGATCTCTCACTTAACCCCACAGGAAGAGCAGTTGTGGCTCTGTGAGAGTTTGGGCTTCTTTTCCCTCTAAAAGGAGCATCACTCCAGTTGGAGGGAGACCACTGGACAATATGTTTGCTGTTGGAAGTCCCATCATTTGAATGCTTTCATTGGAATGAGTGGGAAACGGAGAACAAATCCAGCAGTTCCTGCTGTTTGTTCTCAGTGTCACAGCCTGCGTTGGCTTTCGGGGTGAGCTTCTCTTCCAAGGCTCAGGTGGCATTTGCTCTGGGTGTGTTCTATTGGAGTGGCCCTTGGGAAAAGGGACTTTGGTCTCTTTGCTTTCTTTTGTCATTGTTATTTGCAAGGCCCTGTTAGGACAGTTGGTTAATCCAGGGGTAAATAACCACCCTGCAATCCTAGAAACATTGTCCTATAAATATAAAAATGGTACACCATTTAATGATTTTCATTTTAGAGGTCCTTATTGTGTTGCAGCTTTACCTGCAGCAGATTTCTTGTTCACTGCACTGTGCAAGACAGTTGGTTCCTCTGTGTCCAGAGCTGTTTTATTCCCATACAGGGAATTTGGGAGTCTCCTCCCAGAGCTTCCACAGCCATGTTGGGAGACAAAAGTCCTTCCCACTTCTGCTTACATCTGGACATACACCCAGTTTTCTGTTTGCTGAGGATACACTCGAACATCCAAGGTTTTTAGAGAAGCTAAAATAACAAACTCATACAATGACAAGTGTAGTTCAGAATGTGGGAAATATCCATGAGGAACTGATCCTGTGTGTGTGCCCATTAGAGTCCAGATTCAGTCAGGATAATGGTCCTCGAGTGTCCATCAGTCACAGGTACAGGGTCCCTTTGGTTCCAGGAGTCCCCACTGTGTCACAATTAAACCCTTTTATTCCATGAGGTTCCACAGCATTCCAGTTGTCCTGATGACCCCATGAGGTTCCACAGTTCCCCAGGGTTCCTTTGGTTCCATGACGTTCCACAGTGTCACAACGGCCCCTTGATTCCAAGAAGCCCTGCAATGTCATAGTGGCCCCTTGATTCCATGAGGTTCCACAGTGTCCCGGGGTTCCTTTATCTCCATGAAGTTCCACAGTATCACAGGGTTTCTTTGGTTCCACGAGGCCCCACAGTGTCACAATGGCCTATTGGTTCCACAGGGCTCTGCAGCTGAAGTACTGAGGCCTGAGCAATGTCCCCTGAGCCAAAGTTGGCCTCTGGATAAACCTTCCAACTTAACGTTCTGTTTCTCCACAGATCCACTCAGGAGCTAAAACTGTGCATAAGTATCAGTGAAATCTGTAGTGGGATAGGGCTGTATCTGTGTAAGATATATTTGTATCATCTCATTATTGGAAAATATTTGTATTTGTCCATTAATAAAATATGCAGTGAAATGTGCGAAATGTGAATGTATTTATCTTTCCGTGTTTAGATCCCGGTCAAGGCCATGGCAGTCGATGTCTGGCCTTGTTTGGCAGCAGGTGGTGCACATTGAGTCCCTTGGTTTGCCCCTTAGGCCCTGGCCAGGCTTTGGGTGGAGAAATTACACCCTTGTTCCTTAGAGTTGGTGTCTGTGTGTCTTGTGCTGACCCCCTTTCCCCGGAGAAACAGGGTCCAGTGGGGCACTGCAAGGGCTCATGGAACCCAAGCAATTTCGGGACAGGGTGGAACCTGGTGGAATCAAGGGGCCATTGTGACATTTCCAAACCTCAGGGAATCAAGGGGCCACTGGGACTCTGTGTCGTGGTTTTGCTCTGGATTAATTTGCTTTCACACCCCCACACAGTTACTATTAGTTGAGAGAAGGTTTATGCAGACAAAAGAGACTGGATTTGGGGAAAATAGTATGAACATTCATTACTAGCAAAATAAAACTACTAAGGAACTATATCTATAAGAATTCTACTTAAATAAAAAGTACTATGTATTTACAGAAATACTTCTCCCCCCTTTATATCAGTCCAAGGAAGAAAAGTAGTTTCTTTCTCTATTCTCAGAGTTTCAGGTCTCTTCAATAACTCTGTAGCACTCTTGTCACAGCTGGAACTCTTTCTCTTTCTCTCTTGCTCTGTGTCAGCCTCCAGGGCTGGGCCTACCCCCCTCCTGGGCTAAGACCAGAGTCTGGGGATTGCCCAGGCCCTGAAGGTTTTTCTTCCATGGTTTTGCAAGGGGACACTTGCCTACCATGGCTCTTCTTCACCACAGAGTCACAGGGGATAATGGCTTTTGAGTCCACCCCTGTTTCTTGTGGAGGTCCCTCCCCATGGAAGAACAGTCCTTGACAGACCTCTTCTACATGGGTTTAGCATGGATCCCTCACTTGGATCCCAACATCCTACCAGGGCTGTCTCACTCCAGCATAGGTTTTCCTCAGGGTCACAAATCTCAACAGGACTCTGCTTCACCTCAGGTCTCTCATAAAGTCTCGGCTTCTTCACGCATCAACTTACTCCAGTGTAGGCTCCTCCATGAGCAACATGGGGGTCTCCTCACCCCACAAAATTTCACAGGTAGTAGGGATTTACTTTTCAGTCTTTACCCTGCTGAAGGGAGAGAGCGAAAGGGGGGAAGAAGCAAACCCCCACCCTTGGCACTTCTCTCTCCTGTTGCAGCTTCAGCTGCCAGCTTTAACCTTGGACGTTCTGTTATCTCTTTGCTGGAATTTCTTCTGCTGCGGTTTCTGTCCAAGCAGTCAGCCTTTTAAACTTTTTCTTTTCTTCACTCTCTTACAAGAGAGAAGGGAGACTTCAGTGCCGCATCTGCCCCCCGGCCCAAGCCGGGGGAGGAGGGGGCCTTGGCCCACTCAGGGCCCACTGTCACCTCTTCTACATGGCTGCTGCCCCTAATTTCAACTGCCCACCAACCTTTCTCTTCTGTTTTCTTAAAGATGTAATTAGCAAAGGCGTTACTGAGAGTTTTAATTGGGTTCTTGTCCGGAAATTCACCTGGACAAAACCATTCTCAGCCCCAGGGGCTGGCTGGCTGGGCAAAACCACAGCAGACGTGGTGAGATTTTGTTTTGCTGGTTCTTTATTTTGTCGGTTCTTGGCTTTGATTGTGCGTATCTGTTCTGGTTTTGTCCCTTTTTGTCCCTTTTTTCCCCTTTGCCTCCAGGGGATGTTTGGATTCCCTGTGCTGTGTACGCAGCATCTTAATTGTGTATAACCATAATATACATAAACATATTTATCTTTATATAATTAAATTGATTTCAGGGGGGTTTTTTTATAGGGTTTTTTTTTCCTTTGCCCCGAGAGAGGAAAGGAGGGGGAAGGGGTTGTCACTGTGAGTTCGGGCCCTGGGAAGGAGCCAGGTCCGAACCATCACAGCCCATCCCTCGGGCAGCAGTTCTTCCATCATCTGCTGTCCCTCAGGGCATAAATAAGTTTCACCAGCGTGGATTCCCCCACAGGGCCACGAGTCCTACCCAGGACAACTCACCCCAGCACAGGTTTCTCTCTCCACAGGCCACAGGTCTCCAGCAGGACTCTGTTTCATCTCAGGCCTCCCATGGAGTCTCAGCTTCCTTGTGCATCCCCCTGCCCCAGTGCAGGCTCCTCCATGAGCTGCAGGGAGGGGTCTCCTCACCCCAAAAATCTTCCACAGGCATCAGGGGGGGCTCGGCTTTCAGTCCTTCCCCTGCTGGAGGGTGAGAGAGAGGCCTTTCTGGGCCTCTCCTCCTCCCCTCTCCGGCCACACCGGCCTTGAAGTCTCCATTCCTACCTCATGTTCTCCTCTGCTCTCCTCCCCAGCTGGAATTTCTTCTGTGCCACAGAATTCTCTTCCTGAGTTCTTCAATGTGTTATCACAGGAGTGAATGACACTGGCTGGAAGTGATAGGAAGCCCACCCTGGAGCTGGCCCATCCTTGGGTTTTTGTGGAGACAGCAACTGCAGGAGGAGCAGGACATCAAACAGCCCCCATGTCAACAGTGCTGGCAACGGAGCGACTGGAGCGGCTGGACTGCAGGGTCGGAGGGTGTGTGAGTGTGGGGGTGTCCTGGGTGGGAGTGGAAAGCTTAGACAAAACCTTTAAAGAAGCTCAACTGCTGTTGAGTCCACAAGGTACAGAAAGGATCCCCTGGCTTTCTGAATTCCTTCTCAGAGAGGAGCCTGAGTGTGGCTGGATCCAATCTCAGCCTCGGGCTGTGTCAACGGTTTAAATTTAAGGAATTACAGAGGTGTGATTAAATCACTTTGTCTTGCAGGTTTTAATGATGGCAGATCAGAGGTATTTATATAAAATGAATTATTTATTATGACAAATGAACTGGCAAGTGAAAACAGATGAAAAACCTTAATCAGAATGATTTACCGCAGGGTGAAGAGACTAAAAACCTACTAGTAGGGTATAATATAGCATCAAGTAGTACAGTGCAGTGTATCAAAGCAATTCTATTAAAGCAATTCTATCAAAACCAGCCAAAGAAATAAGCATTAAGAAGAGATTGATATAAACCACCATAGGAGACAGCAGGCAGATCTCTCACTTAACCCCACGGGAGCTACCAGGAAGAGCATTTGTGGCTCTCTGAGAGTTTGGGCTTCTTTTCCTTCTAAAAGGAGCATCACTCCAGTTGGAGGGAGACCACTGGACAATATGTTTGCTGTTGGAAGTCCCATCATTTGAATGCTTTCATTGGAATGATTGGGAAACAGAGAACAAATCCAGCAGTTCCTGCTGTTTGTTCTCAGTGTCACAGCCTGCGTTGGCTTTCGGGGTGAGCTTCTCTTCCAAGGCTCAGGTGGCATTTGCTCTGGGTGTGTTCTATTGGAGTGGCCCTTGGGAAAAGGGACTTTGGTCTCTTTGCTTTCTTTTGTCATTGTTATTTGCAAGGCCCTGTTAGGACAGCTGGTTAATCCAGGGGTAAATAACCACCCTGCAATCCTAGAAACATTGTCCTATAAATATAAAAATGGTACAACATTTGATGATTTTCATTTTAGAGGTCCTTATTGTGTTACAGCTTTACCTGCAGCAGATTTCTTGTTCACTGCACTGTCCAGGACAGTTGGTTCCTCTGTGTCCGGAGTTGTTTTATTCCCATACAGGGAATTTGGGAGTCTCCTCCCAGAGCTTCCACAGCCATGTTGGGAGACAAAAGTCCTTCCCACTTCTGCTTACATCTGGACATACACCCAGTTTTCTGTTTGCTGAGGATACACTCGAACATCCAAGGTTATTAGAGAAGCTAAAATCACAAACTTATACAATGACAAAATAGTTCAGAATGTGGGAAATATCCATGGGGAACTGATCCTGTGTGTGTGCCCATTAGAGTCCAGATTCAGTCAGGATAATGGTCCTCGAGTGTCCATCAGTCACAGGTACAGGGTCCCTTTGGTTCCAGGAGTCCCCACCCACTGTGTCACAATTAAACCCTTTTATTCCATGAGGTTCCACAGCATCCCAGTTGTCCTGATGACCCCATGAGGTTCCACAGTTCCCCAGGGTTCCTTTGGTTCCATGACGTTCCACAGTGTCACAAGGCCCCTTGATTCCAAGAAGCCCTGCAATGTCATAGTGGCCCCTTGATTCCATGAGGTTCCACAGTGTCCCGGGGTTCCTTTATCTCCATGAAGTTCCACAGTATCACAGGGTTTCTTTGGTTCCACGAGGCCCCACAGTGTCACAACAGCCTATTGGTTCCACAGGGCTCTGCAGCTGAAGTACTGAGGCCTGAGCAATGTCCCCTGAGCCAAAGTTGGCCTCTGGATGAACCTTCCAACTTAACGTTCTGTTTCTCCACAGATCCACTCAGGAGCTAAAACTGTGCATAAGTATCAGTGAAATCTGTAGTGGGATAGGGCTGTATCTGTGTAAGATATATTTGTATCATCTCATTATTGGAAAATATTTGTATTTGTTCATTAATAAAATATGCAGGATTGTGAAATGTGCGAAATGTGAATGTATTTATCTTTCCGTGTTTAGATCCCAGTCAAGGCCATGGCAGTCGATGTCTGGCCTTGTTTGGCAATAGGTGGTGCATGTTGAGTCCCTTGGTTTGTCTCTTAGGCCCTGGCCAGGCTTTGGGTGGAGAAATTACACCCTTGTTCCTTAGAGTTGGTGTCTGTGTGTCTTGTGCTGACCCCCTTTCCCCGGAGAAACAGGGTCCAGTGTGACACTGCAAGGGCTCATGGAACCCAAGCAATTTTGGGACAGGGTGGAACCTGGTGGAATCAAGGGGCCATTGTGACATTTCCAAACCTCAGGGAATCAAGGGGCCACTGGGACTCTGTGTCGTGGTTTTGCTCTGGATTAATTTGCTTTCACACCCCCCACACAATTACTATTAGTTGAGAGAAGGTTTATGCAGACAAAAGAGACTGGATTTGGGGAAAATAGTATGAACATTTATTACTAGCAAAATAAAACTACTAAGGAACTATATCTATAAGAATTCTACTTAAATAAAATGTACTATGTATTTACAGAAATACTTCTCCCCCCTTTATATCAGTCCAAGGAGGAAAAGTAGTTTCTTTCTCTATTCTCAGAGTTTCAGGTCTCTTCAATAACTCTGTAGCACTCTTGTCACAGCTGGAACTCTTTCTCTTTCTCTCTTGCTCTGTGTCAGCCTCCAGGGCTGGGCCTATCCCCCCTCCTGGGCTAAGACCAGAGTCTGGGGATTGCCCAGGCCCTGAAGGTTTTTCTTCCATGGTTTTGCAAGGGGACACTTGCCTACCATGGCTCTTCTTCACCACAGAGTCACAGGGGATAATGGCTTTTGAGTCCACCCCTGTTTCTTGTGGAGGTCCCTTCCCATGGGAGAACAGTCCTTGATAGACCTCTTCTACATGGGTTTAGCATGGATCCCTCACTTGGATCCCAACATCCTACCAGGGCTGTCTCACTCCAGCATAGGTTTTCCTCAGGGTCACAAATCTCAACAGGACTCTGCTTCACCTCAGGTCTCTCATAAAGTCTCGGCTTCTTCAGTGTAGGCTCCTCCATGAGCAACATGGGGGTCTCCTCACCCCACAAAATTTCACAGGTAGTAGGGATTTATTTTTCAGTCTTTACCCTGCTGAAGGGAGAGAGCGAAAGGGGGGAAGAAGCAAACCCCCACCCTTGGCACTTCTCTCTCCTGTTGCAGCTTCAGCTGCCAGCTTTAACCTTGGACGTTCCGTTATCTCTTTGCTGGAATTTCTTCTGCTGCGGTTTCTGTCCAAGCAGTCAGCCTTTTAAACTTTTTCTTTTCTTCACTCTCTTACAAGAGAGAAGGGAGACTTCAGTGCCGCATCTGCCCCCCGGCCCAAGCCGGGGGAGGAGGGGGTCTTGGCCCACTCAGGGCCCACTGTCACCTCTTCTACATGGCTGCTGCCCCTAATTTCAACTGCCCACCAACCTTTCTCTTCTGTTTTCTTAAAGATGTAATTAGCAAAGGCGTTACTGAGAGTTTTAATTGGGTTCTTGTCCGGAAATTCACCTGGACAAAACCATTCTCAGCCCCAGGGGCTGGCTGGCTGGGCAAAACCACAGCAGACGTGGTGAGATTTTGTTTTGCTGGTTCTTTATTTTGTCAGTTCTTGGCTTTGATTGTGCGTATCTGTTCTGGTTTTGTCCCTTTTTGTCCCTTTTTTCCCCTTTGCCTCCAGGGGATGTTTGGATTCCCTGTGCTGTGTACGCAGCATCTTAATTGTGTATAACCATAATATACATAAACATATTTATCTTTATATAATTAAATTGATTTCAGGGGTTTTTTATAGGTTTTTTTTTTCCTTTGCCCCGAGGGAGGAAAGGAGGGGGAAGGGGTTGTCACTGTGAATTCGGGCCCTGGGAAGGAGCCAGGTCCGAACCATCACAGCCCATCCCTCGGGCAGCAGTTCTTCCATCATCTGCTGTCCCTCAGGGCATAAATAAGTTTCACCAGCGTGGATTCCCCCACAGGGCCACGAGTCCTACCCAGGACAACTCACCCCAGCACAGGTTTCTCTCTCCACAGGCCACAGGTCTCCAGCAGGACTCTGTTTCATCTCAGGCCTCCCATGGAGTCTCAGCTTCCTTGTGCATCCCCCTGCCCCAGTGCAGGCTCCTCCATGAGCTGCAGGGAGGGGTCTCCTCACCCCAAAAATCTTCCACAGGCATCAGGGGGGGCTCAGCTTTCAGTCCTTCCCCTGCTGGAGGGCGAGAGAGAGGCCTTTCTGGGCCTCTCCTCCTCCCCTCTCCTGCCACACCGGCCTTGAAGTCTCCATTCCTATCTCACGTTCTCCTCTGCTCTCCTCCCCAGCTGGAATTTCTTCTGTGCCACAGAATTCTCTTCCTGAGTTCTTCAATGTGTTATCACAGGAGTGAATGACACTGGCTGGAAGTGGTAGGAAGCCCACCCTGGAACTGGCCATCCTTGGGTTTTTATGGAACAGCAAAAGCTGCTTGTAAAAGCTTCTGACCAAAATCACCTCCACGGCCCTCCTGTTCCCGAAAGTTCAGCCCCCTTGAAACCACGACAGTTCTGGTTGGTTCCCTGTTTGTAGTAAATCGTTATTTCCTTTCCACACCTTGCTTGTTAAGTGTCACATTTTCAGATTTACAGTTAAGTCTGGGAGGGAGGGGCTCCTGTTCCATCGGAGATCCCATCTCCTGGAAGATTAAACTGGGGGCAGCTGTGTGGAAGGGGCCTCTGTGGGTGTGGGCAGAGGGGTTTGCCATCAGCCTGCAGGTGGTGAGCAGTTGCACCTCTTTTTATCATCATTACTATCATCATCATTTGCCATTATTATTGCATTTTACTTTATTTACAAGTTATTAAATGTACAAGGTTTACTTTGGCCCCCATGTCCCTGCCCACCATGTGTCCCTCATGTCCCTGCCCACCACGTGTCCTTCATGTCCCTGCCTGCCACTTTGTCCCTCACGTCCCCACCGCTGGGGTTTTAAGCCCAGCTGGAAATCGAGCCCTTCATTCACCCATCCCTGCTTCCCATCCCTGGTGGAATTGGGGGGAGAATCCAAGGGACACGGGGAGGGAGGATCCAGGGGATGGGTGGAGGGGGGTGAGGGACCCACAGGACAGGAGGATGGGACACCAACACCGGGAATGGGGACACCAACGGCCCTTTATTCCCTGTCCCCTCCCCCCTGGAGCAGGCGGTTGTAGGCGCCACGGCGCTCCCGCAGCTCCGCCGGCGTTCCCTGCTCGGCCACGGTCCCGCCCTCCAGCAGCACCAGCCGATCGGCCCCGTCCAGCACCCGCCGCCGGTGCGACACCACCAGCACCGTCCGCGCCAGCCCGGCACGCACCCAGCGCTGTGCCTGGAGCAGGGAGACTGGATCCCATCCCATCCCATCCCTGTCCCACCCCATCACATTCCATTCCATCCCTGTCACACCCCATCCCACCCCAGCGCTGTGCCTGGAATGGGGACCGACCTCCCATCCCTGTCCCACCCCATCCCATCCCGCACCCACACCCAGCGCTGCGCCTGCACCGGGGAGAGCTGATCCCAGCCCAGCCAGCCCTGTCCCACCCTGTCCCATCCCATCCCATCCCATCCCATCCCATCCCATCCCATCCCATCCCATTGCATCCCAACCACCCCATCCCACCCCACCCCACCCCATCACCACCCTGTTCTCCATCCCATCCCCACCTCCACTATCCTGTCCTATCCCCACTGTTCCCATCCCCACTGTCCCATTCCACCCCATTCCCACCACCCCAACCCCTCCCTTTCATCACTCTCTCCTCATCCCAACATTCTCAACCCCACCATTCCCACCCCACCCCATCCCATCCCTTCTTTTCCATCCATTCATCTCAACTTCCCACCATCCCACACCCCCCTGCTTTCCACCCCATCCTCCCCATTCCCATCCCACCATCTCGTCCCATTTCCCCACACCCTTCCCCCCCACCCCCAACTCCTTTTCCCTACCTGGTTGACCTTCCGCACCCCACCCCATCCCTTTGCCACCATCCCATCGTTCCCACCCCCATCCCACTGCCCCCATGTCCCCACCCCACTCACCGCCCCCTCATCTCCCTCATCCAGCGCCTCGTCAAGGATGAGAACGGTGGGACGACGGAGCAGGGCCCGGGCCAGGGCCAGGCGACGCCTCTCGCCCGCCGCCAGCTGCCCCCCGCGCTCCCCCACCTCTGCAGGGATCCCATGGGATCAGGGGGATCCAGACCCGGGGATCCACCCCACCCAAATCCCACTGCTAGCTGCTCCCCCACGCTCCCCCACCTCTGCGGGGATCCCATGGGATCAGGGGGATCCAGACCCGGGGTTCCATCCTCCACATCCCATTGCCAGTCACCCCCTTTCCAACCCTCTCCCCTCCCCCAACTTTGCGGGGGATCCCATGGGATCAGGAGGATCCGGACCTGGGGTGTCCCCACCCCACATCCCACTGCCAGTCCTGTCTCCCCTATCGGCTCCCCCACTTCTGCCAAAGGATCCCAAAATCTGCAGGATCCATTCCAGGGGTGCCCCTCGTGCCCCCAGATCCCACTGGTGTCCCAGTCCCACTCCAGCCCCTGGATGCAGCCCCTGGCCCCAGGATTTCCCTGGGATCCTTCCCTGGTGTCCCAGTCCCACTCCAGCCCCTGGATGCAGCCCCTGGCCCCAGGATTCCCCCGGGATCCTTCCCTGATGTCCCAGTCCCACTCTAACCCTGGGATGCAGCCCCTGGCCCCAGGATTCCCCCGGGATCCTCCCCCAGTGTCCCAGTCCCACTCTAACCCTGGGATGCAGCCCCTGGCCCCAGGATTCCCCCAGGATTCTCCCCCGGTGTCCCAGCTCTGCTCCAGCCCCTGTCCCCAGGATTCCCCCGGGATTCCCCCCCCAGTTCTCACCAGTGTCCCAGCCCTGCTTCAGCCCCTGGATGAACTCCAAGGCTCCAGCAGCAGCGGCCGCTTCCCGCAGCTCCGACTCTTCGCAGCCCTCCAGCCCCAGCACGACGTTTTCACGGATTGTTCCAGAAAACAGGACGGGATCCTGCTCCACCAGCACCACCTGCCCCGGCCCCAAGCCCGTGAGCTGTCCCAGCTCCTTGGTGTCCCCACCCCTGTTCCATGGTCCGACCCCAGTCTTGCGGGGTGTCCCCATCGCTGTGCCCACTGTGCCTCCATCCCTAATCCCACTGTCCCTAACCCCATCCCTTGATGTTCCCAATCCTATTTCCCAGTGTCCCCATTCCTACGCCTGGTACCCCCATCCTTGTTCCTATTGTCTCTGTACCCAGCGTTCCCCATCCCACCCCAGTGTCCCCACCCTGTCCCTGGTGTCCCCATCCTTGTTCCTACTCTCCCCATCCCTGTACCCACTGTCCCTATCCCACCTCAGTGTCCCCATCCCACCTGAGTATCCCCACCCTGTCCCTGGTGTCCCCATCCTTGTTCCTCTGTCCCTACCCTGTCCCTGTCCCCATCCCTGGTGTCCCCATCCCACCTCAGTGTCCCCATTCCATCCTTCAGTGTCCCCATGTCCCACCTCAGTGTCCCCATCCCACCTGAGTATCCCCACCCCATCCCTGGTGTCCCCATCCCTTTTCCCAGTGTCCCCATTCCTGTCTCCTAGTTCCCAATTCCACTTCACCCCCCATGCCCATCCCCGCCATCTCCATCCCATCCCATCCCACCCCATCCCATTCCATCCCACCCTATTCCCTGCATTCCCATCCCATCCCCACCATCTCCATCCCATCCCACCCCATCCCATTCCATCCCATCCCATCCTATTCCCTGCGTTCCCATCCCATCCCTGCCGCCCCCACCTGCCGGTGCAGGTACTGGTGCTCGTATTCCCGCAAGGGGATCCCGTCCAGCAGCACCTCCCCGCTCCCGGGATCCCGCAGCCGCTCCAGCAGCGCCACGGTCGTGCTCTTCCCGCTCCCGTTGGGCCCCGCCAGCACCGTCACCTCCCCAGGATGCAGCTCCAGGGACACGTCCTGTGGGATCAGGAATGGCTGACACTGCAATTCCCACCCCTGGGAATGCCCACTGCCCCCCAAGATAGGCCACCAAGGACACATCCTGCGGGATAGGGGACAGCTGACACCACAATTCCCACCCCTGGGAATCCCCACCCTCCCCAGGATACGCCTCCAAGGACACATCCTGTGGGATGGAGATGGCTGACACCGCAATTCCCACCCTGGGAATCCCCACCCTCCCCACCCCAGACCCACCCTCAGCACGGGGCGCTCGGGATTTCGGGATAGGTGAAGGAGACCCTCTGGAAGGCGACGTGGCCCCGGAGCTGGGGGGGCTCCAGCGTCCCACCCGATGTGCCTGGAGGGTTTCCGATCCAGGTATTCCCAGATTTTCTGCCCGGCAGCCACGTTGGTGGTGAACTCGTTGAAGCCAGAGAGCAGCACCTGGGGGGAGGGGAGGGCAGGGGGTGGCACTGGCAGGGATTGGGAACAGGGCACGGATGGACGTTGGGACACATGGATCCTGCTGGATCACCTTGACGTGGCTGCCGACCGTGTCCCGGTACAGCAGGAAGGTGACGAGCACCCCGGGAGTGATGGATCCATCTCGGAGCTGCTGGTGGCTCTGGAAGAGCACCAGGACCCGGATGGCCAGCTTGAGCATCTACAGGTGGGAACACAGATACTGGTGTCCCCATCCCAGTCCTGGTGTCCCCATCCCAGTCCCAGTGTCCCCAGCCCAGTCCCGGTGGCCCCATTCCCGCTCCTGGTGTCCCCATCCCAGTCTCGGTGTCCCCATTCCCATTGTCTCCATAACTCCTCTTGGTATCCCCATCCCTGCCCCCACTCCCCCCACTTCCTTTCCTGGTGTCCCCATTCCCGCTCCTGGTGTCCCCATTCCTGCTCCTGGTGTCCCCATCCCAGTCCCAGTGTCCCTATTCCCACTCCTGGTGTCCCCATCCCAGTCCCGGTGTCCCCATCCCAGGCCCAGTGTCTCCAGCCCGGTCCTGGTGTCCCCATTCCTATTGTCTCCACGACAATAGGCTCTTGGTATCCCAATCCCTGTCCCCACTCCCCCCCCTTCCTTTCCTGGTGTCCCCATTCCTGATTCTGGTGTTCCCATCCCTTGTCCCAGAGTCCCCATCCTGCTGCTGGTGTTGGCATTCCCATTCCCAGTGTCCCCATCTCTGATCCCAGTGTGCCTGTTCTGATCTTCCCACTCCCATTCCTGGTATCCCCATCCCTGATCCCAGTGTACCTGTTCTGGTCTTCCCACTCCCATTCCCGGTGTCCCCATCCCTGATCCCGATGTCCCCATCCCAGTGTCCCCACCCTGCTCCCAGCGCCCCCATTCCAGCGGTGTCCCCATTCCCGGTGTTGCCACTCCCGTTTTCCCCTGACCCTCTGGATGAGGGTGAATCCCGCCAGCTCCAGCTCCATCCGCTCCTTCAGCCTCAGCTCCTCGTCCAGGTTCCAGCCGTGCCGCTCCTCCTCCTCCTCCTCTGCCGAGAAGATCCGGATCGTCTCCATGGCGGCGATGGATTCCTGCACCCCCGAGGCCGTCCGGGCAGATGCTTCCAGCATGGAGCGCTGCAGAGCCTATGGAGCCACGAAGGGATTCCCAGCTTTCCCAGACTACCCTCCTGGCCCACCATCCACATCCCATCCCCACCAATCCCATCCCATCCCATCCCATCTCCCAGTCCCCCTCCCACAGTCCCCATTCCCACTGTCCCATCCCCACCATTCACATTCCCAACATCCCATTCCTCTGGTCACCTTCCCCACTCCCATCTCTCTGATCCCCATCCAGCCATCCCATCCCATCCCATCCCATCCCGTCCCATCCCATCCCATCCCATCCCATCCCATCCCGTCCCGTCCCATCCCATCCCATCCCATCCCATCCCATCCCATCCCATCCCATCCCATCCCATCCCATCCCATCCCCATCATTCCATCCTGCCCTGTCCCCAGCATTCCCATCATCCCCATCCCATACACCCCATTTCCATCCCATCCCACCTCACCCCATCCCACTGTTCCCATCCCCACCATCCCGTTCATCCCATCCCATCTCACCCCATCCCACAATTCCCATCCCTACCATCCTGTTCCTTGCTCTCCATCCCACCCCACCTCACCCCATCCCACCGTCCTCCCATCCCATCCCATCCCATCCCATCCCATCCCATCCCATCCCATCTCCATCCCATCCCATCCCATCCCATCCCATCCCATCCCATCCCATCCCATCCCATCCCCACCATCCCATTCATCCCATCCCATCTCACCCCATCCCACCATTCCCATCCCCACCATCCCGTTCCCTGCTCTCCACCCCACCCTGCCATTCCCACCCCGTTACTCCCTTCCCGCCCATCCTGTCCCGTGTTCCAGACCCGTCTCCGGGCACTGTGGATGCGCTGGGCGGTGATCCCAAGGGGCAGCTCCAGCAGCGCCAGCAGCGCCAGCCCCGGCACCAGCCGGATCATGGCCGTGCCCACCACCAGTGCCATTCCCAGGCTCCGAAGCAGCAGGTTGGTCCCCCTCGGCACCGCCATGGACACCAGCGGCACCTCCGCGGAGAACCGTGTTGACAGCTCGGCTGCAGGGTGGGAAGGGAGGTTGGGATCATGGACACAAGGATGGGAATGGTGGGGAAAGATGGGACAGGTGGGATTGGGATGGTGGGAATGGGGGTATAGGATGAAGGTCAGGAGATGGAACGGGATGGCAGGATGGGGTGATGGGTGGGACGGGATGGGAAAGGGGATGGCGGGAACGGGAGTAGTTGGAATGGATTGATGGGGATGGGATGGTGGGATGGGAGTAAGAATAAGGACAGGACAGTGGGATGGGATAGTGGTATCAGGATGGGATGGTAGAACAGGACTGGGGAAATGGGATAGGATGGAAAGGGATGGGATACTGGGATGGGAATGATGGAAATGGGATGGTGGGATGGGATAATGGAGGATGGGGGTAGGATGGGATGGGGATTAGGGTAACAGGATGAGGAGGAAAGCATGGAATGGCGGGATGGGGACTGGAGCAACGGAATGGGATGGTGGGATGGGATGGGGACTCAGGTAACACGATGACGAGGAAAGGATGGAATGGCGGGATGGGGAGTGAAATAATTGGATGGGAAAGATGGATGGGTGGGGTAGGATGGGATGGAGACTCGAATAACAGGATGGCAGGGAAAGCATGGAATGGCGGGATAGGGACTGGAGTGATGGGATAGGATGGTGGGATGGGATGGTGGGATGGGATGGGGACTTGGGTAACAGGATGACAGGGAAAGGATGGAACGGTGGGATGGGGACTGGAGTGACAGGATGGGATGGTGGGATGGCACCGGCCTGGGCTGCGCCCTGTTACCTGTTGGCATTCCCTGGAAGAAATCCAGGTCCTGGTGCAGCAGGTGGGAGAAGAGCCGGAGGCGCAGGCTCTGCCGGAGACGCGCCGCCGCCAGCAGGAAGAGCCACCCACGGCACCCGGAGAACAGGACGCTGTGGGGACACGGGGACATCAGGGACATTGGGGAACGCTGTGGACACAGGGACACCGTGAACGCTGCGACCCACCTGGCTGCTTCGGTGGCCACCACCATCCCCACAGCTCCGGTGGTGAGTCCATCCCCGCTCCGGACGGCGTCCAGAACCTTCCCGGTGACGTACGGCCCCGCCGTCTCCCCTGGGCGACACCGGCACCGCGTCACCACGGGGGGACCCGATGGCAGGGGTTTGAGACCGAATTCAGGGGGCTCAGCACCCAAATTTGGGGGTTGGGACCCAAATAGGGGGGCTCAGCACCCAATTTTGGGGGTTCAGCACCCAAATTTTAGGGGTCAGGACCCAAATATGGGGGGTCAGCACCCAAAATTTAGGGGTCGGGACCAAAATAAGGGGGGGTCGGGACCCAAATATGGGAGGTCAGGACCCAAATATGCGGGGTCAGGATGCAAATATGAGGGGTCAAGACCCAAATATGGGGGGGTCAGCACCCAATTTTGGGGGTTTAGCACTCAAATTTTAGGGGTTGGAACCCAAATATGGGGAGTCAGGATCCAAATATGGGGGATCAGGACCCAAATATGGGGATCAGGAGCCAATTTCTTGGGAGTCAATGCCCATTTTTGGGCATCAGACCCCCAATTTTTTGGGGGGTTAACACCCGAGTTTGATGGGTCAGGACACAATTTTTGGGTAGTGTCAGCACCCAGTTATGGGGGGACGGGGCAGGTGGGTCACCATCCAATTTTCAGGTGATTGGTTCCCAACGTAACGGGGGCTCAGCAGCCAATTTTGGGATGGTCAGTACCCGCTTTTAGGACTCAGCACCCAATTTAGGGGCAATCAACACCCAAGTGTGGAGGTTGGGGATCCAATTTTTTTTTTGGGGGGTAAGCAGCTCCCAGAATTCCAGGCTGCTCACCACCCCAATTCCAGTGGGGGAGGGTCAGCCCCAAACCTGGGTGGGTTCAACACCAAATTTAGGGGCTGTGCACCCACTCTGGGGCTGCAAGACTCGGTTAACGGGGGGTCCACCGCCCTCCCTGCGCCGTCACCCACCGGCAGCTGCCACCACGAGGCACAGGAAGGCAGCTCCCAGGACTTTCCACTCGGAGCAGGCCAGCACCAGGACCCTCCAGACGCCTCCGGGAACCTTGGGGACACCCCCGGGAGCTTTGGGGACACCACCCAGGGAGCGGGGGGCATCCCAGGCCAGCAGGGCCAGTGTGGCAGCCGCGTGGGTGACCCCAAGCCAGGCGGGCGCGGCGGCCGCCAAGAGGCTGGGCCCAGTGCCGGGCAGGCCCAGGAGGCTCCGCAGGGCCACGAAGGCTGCAGGGGTGATGGCGATGGTGGCCACGGCGGCCGTGGTGGTGGCCCCGGGGAAACAGAGAGGGGACAGGAGCCGGGGGGCTGCGGCCAGGAGGGGCAGGCGCAGGGCGGCCTCGAGCCACACGCCCGCCGGGCCCAGCTGTGCCAGCGCCGGCACCAGTGGGCCCAGTAAGGACAGGGCCAGGGCGTCGGCCGCCAGCAGCACCCCTGGGAGCAGCAGGGATGGAGGCAGTGCCATGGGGGGATTGGTGAGGACCAGTGCTCCCAGTATGAGTCCCAGTATGGCTTTCAGTACAGCTCCTGGTCGGGCTCCCGGTACAGCTCCTGGTCAGGCTCCCACTACAGCTCCCAGTATGGCTCCCAGTACAGCTCCTGGTCAGGCTCCCAGTACAGCTCCCAGTACGGCTCCTGGTATGGCTCCTGGTACAGCTCCCAGTACAGCTCCCAGTACAGCTTCCAGTACGGCTCCCAGTGGGGTTCCCAGTACAACTCCCAGTACAGCTCCCAGTACAGCTCCCAGTACGGCTCCCAGTATGGTTCCCAGTACAGCTCCCAGTGGGGGTCCCAGTACAGCTCCTGGTCAGGCTCCCAGTACAGCTCCCAGTACAGCTCCCAGTACGGTTCCCAGTACGGCTCCTGGTGGGGATCCCAGTGGGGTTCCCAGTACAGCCCCAGTAGGGCTCCCAGTACAGCTCCCAGTATGGCTCCTGGTGTGGCTCCCAGTACGGTTCCCAGTACAGCTGGGCTCCCAGTCAGCTCCGGTGCTCCCAGTACAGCTCCTGGTCAGCTCCCAGTCCACTCCAGTGCTCCCAGTACAGCTCCCAGTCAGGCTCCCAGTACAGCTCCCAGTGCTCCCAGTACGGTCCCAGTACGGCTCCCAGTCCACCCAGTATGGCTCCCAGTATGGTTTCCAGTATGGCTCCCAGTATGGCTCCCAGTGGGGGTCCCAGTGCGGCTCCTGTGCTGGGGTTCAGCACCCTGTGAACTCACCAGTTAACACCAGTTAGGGTTTGGGTGCTCCCCAGTCCATACCAGTGCTCCCAGACCAACTCCCTCAGCTCCCCAGTCCACACCAGTTCTCCCAGTCCAGCCCCCTGAGCTCACCAGTCCACACCAGTGCTCCCAGTCCAGCCCCCTGAGCTCACCAGTCTGCACCACTGCTCCCAGACCAACTCCCTCAGCTCCCCAGTCCACACCAGTGCTCCCAGTTCAGACCAGGGCACTCTCCAGTCCACACCAGTGCTCCCAGTACAGCTTGAGCTCCCCAGTCCACACCAGTGCTCCCAGTACAGCTATGCCAGCTCCCCAGTCCACACCAGTGCTCCCAGTACAGCTCCCTCAGCTCACCAGTCCACACCAGTGCTCCCAGTACAGACTGGGGTGCTTTCCCGTCCACACCAGTGCTCCCAGTCCAGCTGTACCAGCTCCGCAGTCCCCACCAGTGCTCCCAGTTCAGGCTCCCAGAACGCTCCGTTCTCCCCAGGCCACGCCCACTCCCGCCCTGGCCCCGCCCCTGACCCGCCCAGACCCCGCCCCCTTTTTGGCCTCGCCCCTCCTTTTCATAACCTGCTCCGGCTTCCTCTGCCCGGTAACCGATGACGTCATAAAACATTGACCAGTCAGCGCCGCAGTGGCGGGCTGGGATTCCCGGGGATTCCGGGGGCGGTGGCTGCCGGGAAAGGAGCGGGAGGAACCGGCGGGATACACGGGGATACAGCGGGATACACCGGGAAACACCGAGATACACCGGGGTACACCGGGATATACCACGATCCACCGGGATTCACCGGGATACAGCGGGATACACCGAGTACATCGGGATACACCGGCACTCATCAGGATACACCGGCACTCATCGGGATACACCGCAACCGGGACCGGGACCTGCCGGGAGCGGGACCGGGATCCCCAGGGACCCACCGGGAGCTGAATCGGGGCCCACCGGGAGCCACCGGGAGGGGACCGGGACCTACCAGGACCCACGGAAACCCACCGAAAGCAGAACCAGGACCACGGAAACTCACTGAAAGCAGAACCGGGACTGACCGGGACCCACCGGGACTCACCGAAAGCAGAACCAGGACCCCCCGGGACCCACCAGGACCCACGGAAATCCACTGAAAGCAGAACCAGGACCGACCGGGACTCACCGGGACCCACCGAAAGCAGAACCAGGACCCCCGGGACCGGACCGGGCCCCCCCCCGTGATGTTGCCCCCCGCCAGCCGGCGGCTCCTGGCCCTGCTGCTCCCCGAGTGCGGGCGGTGGGCGCTCGTGGGGGTGCTGATGGCGGCCGCGGCCCTCGGTATGGGGGGACCCCGGCTCGGGGGGTTGGCAGGACTCGATTTGGGGGTCAGGGCTCAATTTGAGGAGGGCAGGGCCCGACTGGGGGGGCAGGACCCCACTTGAGGGGGGGGCAGGACCCCCCAGTGGGGGTGTAAAAGACCCGATCTGGGGGGCAGGGCCCGATTGGGGAGGGGGCAGGATCCAATTTAGGTGGGACAGGACCCCACTGCGGGGAGGGGGCAGGACCCCACTGGGAGGGGAAAGACCCAATTTGGGGGGGCAGGGCCCGATTGGGGGAGGGAAGGACACGACTGGGGAGGGCCAGGACCCGATTTAGGAAGGGCAGGACCTGATTTGGGGGGCAGGAGCCAATTTGTGTGGGAACAGAACCTGACCGGGGGAGAACCGGAGCAGATTGGGGGGAGCAGGACCCAGATTGAGGGGGCAGGACCCAACCAGGGGGTCGAGACTCAGTTTGAGGGGGTCAGGACTCAATTTGTGGGGGTGATAGGGCCTGATTTGGGGAGGCAGGGCCCAATTTTGAGGGACCAGAAACCAATTTGGGGGGGGTCAGAACACATTTTTGGCTGGTCAGGACCCATTTTGGAGACAAATTTTCAAGGGTCAGGACCCAGTCTGGGGGGGGTGACACCCAATTTTAGAGAGTCAGACCCAATTTTCAGGAGTCAGACCCAATTTAGTGGCTCAACACCCAATTTTCAGGGGTCTACAGACAATTTTAGGTGTGCAGGACCCAATTTGCGGGTCATTACCCAATATGGGGGATCAGGACCCAATTTTCAGGGGTCAGCACCCAAATTTGGGTTTTCCAGACCCCAATTTTGGGAGTTCAACCCCCAGGATTGGGATCTTAGCCCACAACAGAGGGGGATCAGGACCCAATTTTCAGGGGTCAACACCCAATTTCCAGGGGTCAACACCCAGTTTCCGGGGGTCAACACCCAACTCTGGGTTTTCCAGACCCCAATTTCAGAGTTCAACCCCCAAGTTTGGGATCTTAGGCTGCAATGAAGGGAGTCAGGACCCAATTTTCAGGGGACAACCCCCATGTTTGGGATCTTAGTCCACAACAGGGGGGGTCAGCACCCAATTTCGGGGCTGAACCCCCGTTTTGAGCGTGGTCGGTACCTAAAAAGTGGGGCACGGCTCCACGCCAGGGGGCTGTCCCCACCCAGCCTGGGGGTGTCCCCACCCAGCCTGGGGGTGTCCCCTCCCCGCAGGTGAGGTGGCCGGCCCCTACTTCACGGGCCACATCGCTGACCGGGTGATGCGGGAGGAGGACGCGTGGGCGGCCGTGTGGCCCTTGGTGGCGCTGGGGCTCGGCAGGTGGGTGACAATAGGACCAGGGAGGGGACATCCCCTGGAGGTGGCGGTGCCCCCTGACCCCGCGCTGTCCCCGCAGCGCCCTGGCCGAGCTGGGCTGTGACGGAGCGGCGGCCACGGCGCTGACCCGGGCTCGGGGGCGGCTCCAGCGCGGCGCGGTGGCCGCGGTGCTGCGGGGGGATGCAGCCGGCTCGGGGGGCGTCCTGGGGGACACTCCGGCCGCGGTGGCCGCGCGGGTGACGAGGGGATGCGGCGGCGGCCCATGGGGCTCTGGCCGACGAGCTGGTGCCGGCGCTGTGGGCGCTGGCCCGGGCAGGGGCTCTGCTGGCCGTGATGGGCTCGCTGGCCCCGCTGCTGGCCCTGGGCACCCTCCTGCTGCTGCCCCTGCTCCTGCTGCTGCCGCGCCGCGTGGCCGCCACCCAGCAGGTACCGGGGGGGGTCCTCTTGTCACCCCTGTGTGCTCAGTGCCACCTTCCTGCACCCCCTGTCCTTGCCAGGCTTCCCCTCAGTGCTTCCCCCGAGCCTTTTTGTCACTTCCCTCTGTAACCTGTACCTTTGTCCCTGCCACCCCCCCTCCCCGGTCACTCTTCTTGTCCCCTCCCTGCAGCCCATATCACCTCCCTGGGCCCCTTGTCCCCTCCCTGCAGCCCATGTCACCTCCCTGGGCCCCTTGTCCCCTCCCCTGCACCCCTGGTCACCTCCCTGCACTGTGTGCCCCATTGTCACCTCCCAAAGCCGCTTGTCCCCACCCCAGGTCCTGTCCGAGTCCCTCCTGTCCCCTTCTGGTTCTTGCTGTCACCTCCCCGTGCCCACTGTCACCCTCTCCTGTCCCCTGTGCCCTCCCTGCCTCCCATCTGCACGTGTGGTGACCTCGAGGTGACCTCCCTGTCCCCAGGGTGACCCCCTCAATGATCCCACGTGGTGACCCTGCAGTGACTCCCGTGTAACCCCCGTGTGCTCTCTGTGACCCCCCCCATGACCTTGTGGTGTTCCCTCTGTCCCCTCCCTGTCCCCACCCTATCCCCACCCTCTGTACCCTCCAGCCCTGTGGTGACCACTCTGTCCCCTCCCTGTACAGACCCTCCGTGCCCTCCATCCCTGTGGTGACCCCCCTGTCCCCCGTGTCCCCAGGGTACCCGCTGTCACCCCTGTGGTGACACCCGTGGTGACCCCTGTGTGGTGTCCACTCTGTCCCCTCCCTGTCCCCACCCTGTCCACCCTCCATGCCCTCCATCCTTGTGGTGACCCCAGTGTCCCCAGGGTACCCCCTGTCCCCTGTGTGGTGACCCCGAGTGGTGACCTCCTGTGGTGACTCCATGTCCCTAGGGTAGCCCCTGTCCCCTCTGTCATGACCTCCCGTGGTGACGCTGTGTCCCCCATGTGGTGACCACGTGTGGTGACCCCACTGTCCCCCTGTGGTAACTCCCCGTGGTGACCCCTGTGGTGACCCCGTGTCCCCAGGAGCTGGCGCGGGGGGCGCAGGAGGCTCTGGCCGGTGCCACCGCAGTGGCCCTGGAGTCGCTGGTGGGCCCTGGGGACTGTCCGGGCCTTCGGCCACAAGGCCGGAATGACCACCCGTGTCCGGCAGCGCCTGAGCCACGGCCACCACCTGGAGAGCAGAGAGGCCTTGGCATACGGGGTGGCACGCTGGGCCAGCGGGGTATGGGGACACGAGGGGGACACAGGGGATGGGGACACACGGGGGGGACATGGGGAGATGGGGACACATGGGGGGGACACATGGGGACGGGGGGCATTGTCGCGGTCGAGGCAGGAAGCGACATGGGTTTCAGGATACCAGCAGCTTTTTTTATTGCAACAGTGCATCTACCTTTATACAGTTCTGGGGTGACACATGTACACACAGCATTGGTTTAGCACTTCATAACAACTCATGGTTGGACACACAGCCACATGTCCTAACACCATAGGTTGACATTCTAACAGGAAACCCACTGTGTCACAGTCCCCACTGTCCGTGGTTAACCCTCTGCAAGGTGTAAGAAGTTCCATCTTCAGGATCTCAGCTTACTGAGAGCCCAGAACCAGCTGGATTCCCCCACAGGGCTTGGGAAGATGGGGACACATGGGGGACACATGGGGACAGGGGGCAAGGGAGGATGGGGACACACGGCGGGGAGGCCCTGGCATACGGGGTGGCACGCTGGGCCAGTGGGGTACAGGGACACGGGGGACACACGAGGACAGGGGGCACGGGGGGATGGGGACACACGGGGGTACACGGGACGAGGGGCACGGGGGTTGGGAACCAGTGGTCTGGAAATGGAGGACTTGGTGGCAGAGGGCTGGGAACACGGGGATGGGGGACGTGGAGGTGAGGGGGGACTCAGGGGTGAGGACAGGGTGGCAGAGCGGTGGGGTACATGGGGATGGGGGACGCACGAGTGGAGGACATGGGTGGGAGGACACAGGGTTTGGGACAGGGTGGCAGGGGGCCTGGTGATGGGAGGCATAGGGGATGGGGACACATGAGAGGGGGCACGGGGACAGGGGCACAGGGGATGGGGATACATGGAGGGGACACGGGGACGGGGGTACAGGGAGATGGGGACCAGCGGTCTGAAAATGGAGGACTTGGTGGCAGAGGGATGGGGGACACGGGGCAGGGTGACACGGGGTTGTGGTCATGGGAGTGGGGGGACACAAGGGTGAGGACAGGGGGCAGGGGACATGGGGACACGGAGATGGGGGACACAGGAGGGGAGGACGTGGGGGGAGAGGGACACAGGGGCGAGGACAGGGTGGCAGAAGGGTGGGGACACGGGGCAGGATGACACGGGGGTGGGGACATTGGGTGTGTCGGCAAAGGGCCGGGGGACACGAGGGCGTGGTGATCCGGAGACAAGGGACGTGACAACGGGTGGCACGTGGGGCTGGGGTTCACGGGGACAGGGTGGCATTGTAACAGGGGACATGGGGACGTGGCAGCAGGGAGCTGGGGGACACTGGATGCGGTGGCATGGGGATGGAGACATGGGGACAGGGAACACAGGGAAAAGGGGCACAGGGATGGCGGACATGTGGCAGGAGGCTGAGGGACATGGGGGACAGGGGACATGAGACTGAAGTAGCAGGGGGGTGGGGGACATAGGGACAGGAGGTTATGGAGACAGGGGACATGGGGACACAAGGGTGGGTGGCCCAGGGATGGGAGATGTGGTGACAGAGGGCTGGGAACACAGGGACATGGTGACAGGGGCTGGGGTCTCAGGGATGGGTGGCACAGGGATGGGAGATGTGGTGACAGGGGCTGGGGACACAGGGACGGGGTGGCATGGGACTGGGGGACACAGGGACACAGGGCTGGGATGATACCCTGTGACCCTGTGTGTCCCCATGTCCCCAGTTCCCCACACTGGTCCTGAAGCTGGGGCTGCTCCTCGGGGGGGGACACTTGGTGGCTTCAGGGACCATGACCCCTGGGGAGCTGGTCACCATCCTCATGTGCCACCTGCAGTTCACCAGGGCCGTGGAGGTGAGGAGCGTGTCCCCACTGTGTCCCCAACCTCTTCCCAGTGTGTCCCCAACCCGTTCCCAGTGTGTCCCCAACCTGACCCCCGTGTCCCCAGTATGTCCCCAGTGTGTCCCTATCCTGTCCCCAACCCCATTATTCCCCATGTCACTGTCCTCCCATGTCCCCCTCCCATGTCCCCGTGTCCCCACACTCTCCCAGCCGTGTCCCCGTGTCCTCCTGGCCATGTCCCCATCCCTGTCCTCTCTGTCCCCACCCCAACCCTGTTGTGTCCCCTCTGTGCCCTCAGGTCCTCCCCGTGTCCCCTCATTGTGTCTCAGCGTGCAGCTACCGTGTCCCCACCGGGTCCCCCTGTCCCCTACCATGTCCCTGTGTCCCCATCCCTGTCCCCACACCCATGTCCCCCCAGCTCCTCAAAGCCCCCCCAATGTCCCCATGTCCCCAGTCCCTGCCTGACTGTGTCCCCACCCCTGTCCCCACCCCCATGTCCCTCAAAGCCCTCTTGATGTCCCCGTGTCCCCAGTCTGTGCTGTGTCCCTGTGTCTCCACCCCTGTCCCAATGCCCATGTCCCTCAAAACCCTCTTGATGTCCCCATGTCCCCAGTCCCTGCCTGGCTGTGTCCCCATCCCTGTCCCCACGCCCAAGTTCCCCCAGCTCCTCCAAGTCCCCCAATGTCCCTGTGTTCCCAGTCCCTGCTGTTGCACCTCCCAGACCTGGCCAAGGCTGTCAGCTCCTCTGAGACACTCCTGGAGCTGCTGGACGAGGCCAAGGAGGTGGCAGTGCTGGGGACACCGTCCCCTGTCACCCCTGGGGGCCGGGGGAGCTCCGGGATGCCGGGACTGCGTCTGGAGAATGTCTCCGTGACCTACCCTGGGCGGGCAGAGCCCGTCCTCAAGGTGACACGGGGGGGTGGGAACGGGGGACATGGGGGGACACGAGGGGATGTGGGGACATGGATAGGACATGGGGGGACATGGATGGGACATGGGGGGGACATGAGGGGACATGGGGACAGGGATGGGATATGGGGACATGGGGGGACATGGATGGGACATGGGGACATGGGGGAGCATGGATGGGACGTGGGGACATGGGGGGACATGGATGGGACATGGGGACATGGGGGACCATGGATGGGACGTGGGGACATGGGGAGATGGGACGTGGGGACATGGGGGGACATGGATGGGACATGAGGGGACACAGATGGGACATGGGGTGTGGGGGGACATGGGGACAGGGTAGGGACATGAGGGGACACAGTGGGGATAGGGGGGATGTGGGGGGACATGGATGGGACATGAGGGGACACGGATGGGACATGGGGACATGGGAGGGACATGAGGGGATGTGGAGGAAGATGGGGGAGATGGGGGACATGGGACATGGAGGGGAGGTGAGGGACATGGGGGGACATGGATGGGACATGGGTGTGGGAGGTGACATGGGGACATGGGGGACACAGATGGGACATGGGGTGTGGGGGGACATGGGGACAGGGTAGGGACATGAGGGGACACAGTGGGGATAGAGGGATGTGGGGGGACATGGGGGACATGGGGACATGAGATTGAGGTAGACAGGGGGCATGGGGACATGGGGACAGGAGGTTATGGAGACAGGGGACATGGGGACACAGAGGTGGGTGGTCCAGGGATGGGAGATGTGGTGACAGGGGCTGGGGACACGGGGACGGGGTGGCATGGGACTGGGGGACACAGGGACACGGGGCTGGGGTGACACCCTGTGACCCTGTGTGTCCCCATGTCCCCAGTTCCCCATGCTGGTCCTGAAGCTGGGGCTGCTCCTCGGAGGGGGACACTTGGTGGCTTCAGGGACCATGACCCCGGGGAGCTGGTCACCATCCTCATGTGCCACCTGCAGTTCACCAGGGCCGTGGAGGTGAGGAGCATGTCCCCAGTGTGTCCCCAACCCGTTCCCAGTGTGTCCCCAACCTGACCCCCCTGTGTCCCCAGTATGTCCCCAGTGTGTCCCTATCCTGTCCCCAACCCCATTATTCCCCATGTCACTGTCCTCCCATGTCCCCCTCCCATGTCCCCATGTCCCCACACCCTCCCAGCCGTGTCCCCGTGTCCTCCTGGCCATGTCCCCATCCCTGCCCCTCTGTCCTTACCCCAACCCTGTTGTGTCCCCTCCGTGTCCTAAGGTCCTCCCCGTGTCCCCTCCCTGTGTCTCAGCGTGCACCTGCCGTGTCCCCACTGGGTCCCCCTGTCCCCTGTCGTGTCCCTGTGTCCCCATCCCTGTCCCCACGCCCATGTCCCCCCAGCTCCCCAAAGCCCCCCCAATGTCCCCAGTCCCTGCCTGACTGTGTCCCCATCCCTGTCCCCACAACCATGTCCCTCAAAGCCCCCCTGATGTCCCCGTGTCCCCAGTCTGTGCCGTGTCCCTGTGTCCCCATCCTTGTCCCCACGCCCATGTTCCCCCAGCTCCTCCAAGCCCCCCGAAGTCCCCGTTTCCCCCCATGTCCCTCCAAGCCCCCCGATGTCCCCATGTCCCCAGTTGCTGCTGTTGCACCTCCCGGTTCTGGCCAAGGCCGTTGGCTCCTCTGAGATGCTCCTGGAGCTGCTGGACGAGGCCAAGGAGGTGGCAGCGCTGGGGACACCGTCCCCTGTCACCCCCGGGGGCCAGAAGGGCTCTGGGACGCCGGGACTGCGTCTGGAGAACGTCTCCATGACCTACCCTGGGCGGGCAGAGCCCGTCCTCAAGGTGACACAGGGGGGCGTGGGGGACATGGGGGACACGAGGGATGTGGGGACATGGGGGACATGGATGGGACGTGGGGGGACATGGATGGGACATGGGGGGTCCATGAGGGGACATGGGGACAGGGATGGGACATGGGGACATGGGGGGACATGGATGGGACATGGGGATGTGGGGGAGATACAAGGGGATGTGGAGGGAGATGGGGGACATGGGACATGGAGGGGAGGTGGGGGAGATGGGGGACATGGGGGGCACGAGAGGATGTGGAGGTGTTAAGGAAATGGGGGAGATGAGGGACACAGGACATGGAGGGGAGGTGAGGGACATAGGGGGACGTGGATGGGACATGGGGGGTGTGGGGGCACATGGGGACAGGGTAGGGATATGGGGGGACACAGTGGGGATAGGGGGATGTGAGGGGACAGCCTGGGGACACAGGGATGGGGTTCACATGGAAGTGCTGGTGCCATCCCCTATCCTGGTGCTCTCCCCATTCCAAGTGGGATCCCCTCTCCTGGTGCAATCCCTGTCCTGGTGTGATCCCCTTTGTTCCCAGTGTGATCCCCTTTGTTCCCAGTGTGGTCCCCGTTATTCCCAGTGTGATCCCCATTATTCCCAGGGAGGTTACCATTCCCACTGCGATCTCCCATTGTTCCCATGGCCGTCCCTCTCCTGTTGATCCTGGTGTGATCCCCATTTCTGGTGCAATCCCTGTTCCTGCTGTTCCCATTCCTGGTGCGATCCCCATCCCCTCTCCCGCCGTTCCCATTCCCAGTATGATCCCAATCCCATTCCTGGTGCCATCCCCATCCCATTCCCAGTATCATCCCCATCCCCTCTTCTGCTGTTCCCGCCATTCCATTCCTGGTTCCATCCCAATCCCGTTCCTGGCTCCATCCCATCCCCTCTCCTATGTTCCCATTCCTAGTGCGATCCCAATCCCATTCCCAGTACAATCCGTTCCCATTCCTGGTACAATCCCATTCCCATTCCCATTCCCAGTACGATCCCATTCCCAGTTCCATCCCCTCTTCCGCCATTCCCAATCCCATTCCCAGTACGTTCCCATTCCCAGTACGATCCAATTCCCATTCTCAGTTCAATCCCGTCCCCTCTCCCGCCATTCCCATTCCTGGTTCCATCCTAATCTTATTCCCGGTTCCATCCCATCCCCTCTCACGCCATTCCCATTCCCAGTTTGATCCCAAACCCATTCCCAGTCCATTCCCATTCCCGTTTCAATCCCAATTTTGTTCCCATTCTTGGTACGATCCCATTCCCATTCCCGGTTTGATCCCATCCCCATCCCATTCCCATTCCCATTCCCATTCCCATTCCCAGTCCAATCGCATTCCCATTCCCGTTCCCATTCCCGTTCCCATTCCTGTTCCCGTTCCTAGTCCGATCCTGTCCCCTCTCCTGCTGTCCCCATTCCCATTCCCATTCCTATTCCCGTTCCCATTATCTATGCTGTTCCTATTCCCAGTCTGATTCTGATCCCGATCCCGGTCTGATCCCATTCCCAGTTCGATCCCATTCCCGATCCCGATCCCAATCCCATCCCATTCCCGCCACCAGGGGGTGTCTCTGTCCGTGCGTCCCGGGGAGCTCGTGGCGGTGCTGGCGCCCCCTGGCGGCGGGAAGAGCTCCCTGGCGTTGGCCGCGCTGGGAGTGCGCCCCCTGGCGGCCGGGGCCGTGCTGCTGGACGGGGCCCCCCTGGGCCCCCGCGCTGACCCCGCCCTGCGGCGACAGGTGACACCCCCGGGTCACTATGGCCACCCCCAGGTCACCCCGGGTCCCCACTGCCACCCCCGGTCACCCCCGGGTCACCCTGGGTCCCCACTGCCACCCCTGGGTCCCCACTGCCACCCCTGTCACCAAACACCCCCTGAGCCCCCCTGTGCAGGTCCTGCCTTGCAGTGACAAGATGACACCCCGGGCCACCCCTGAGTCACCCCCCAGGCTCCCAGTGCTGTGTTCGGGTCACCCTTGGGTCCCCAGCAGGTTCCCACAGCCACCCCTGCGTCACCCACATGTCCCCTGGGCCACCCCAGGTCATCAGTGGGTCGCCAGCGGGTCCCCATGGCCACCCCTGCGTCACCCACATGTCCCCTGAGCCATCCTGGGTCACCCCTGGGTCCCCAGCAGGTTCTCATGGCCACCCCTGCATCACCCACATGTCCCCTGGGCCACCCCAGGTCATCAGTGGGTCACCAGCGGGTCTCTGTGGCCACCCCCAGGTCTCCAGTGGGTTCCCAACGAGTCCCCAGTTTCACCCCAGGGTCACCAGTGGTTCCCTCTGTGTCACCGTGGTCACCACCACGTCACCCTCTGTCCCTCACGGGTCCCCACGGCCACCCCTGGTGTCCTCTGCTGCCACCCCTGGGTCACCGCTGTGTCCCCAGCAGGTCCCCATGGCCCCCTCCGTGTCCCCAGACATTCCCTCCTTGTTCCTGCCACCGTGTCCCCCCCGTCCCGATGTTCCCCCTGTCCCCACGCCCCCCCACAGCCCCTTGTGTCCCCTGTCCCCGCAGGTGGCCGGTGTCCCGCAGTCCCTATCCCTCCTGTCCCATTCCCTCCGTGCCAATATCACACTGGGCTGGGGACACGGGGAGGGGACGCAGGTGACACAGGTGACACGAGTGACGGCAGTGGCGCAGCGGGTGGGGGTGCACGCCTGGGCCACGCGGCTGCCACATGGCTATGACACAGGTAAGACACGGGTGTCCCCCTGTGTCCCCACCACGTCCCTGTGGTGTCCCCAAGGTGTCCCCAGGGTGTCCCCGTAATGTCCTCTCACCGTCCCCAAGGTTGTCCCTGTGACGTCCCCAAAGCCTCCTCACCACATCCCACTCTGTCCCCTCCCCTCCCTGTTCCCTTGCTCTCCCTGTGGTGTCCCCTCACCATCCCCGTAGTGTCCCCAGTGTGTCCCCACTGTGTCCCCATAACGTCCCCTCATCATCCCTGTAGTGTCCCCTCATCATCCCCACACTGTCCCCACGGTGTCCCCTCCCTGCCCCCTCCCTGTCCCCAAAGGTGGGTGCAGGGTGGGTTTGGCTCCCCGGCGTGTCCCCAGCGTGTCCCCGGCGTGTCCCCACGGTGTCCCCAGTGTGTCCCCTGTGTCCCCAGAGGTGGGCCCGCGGGGGATGCAGCTCTCGGGGGGGCAGGCGCAGGGGGTGGCCCTGGCCCGGGCCCTGCTCAGGACCCCCCGCCTGCTGGTGCTGGACGAGCCCACGCGGGCGCTCGACCCCGTGACCCGGCGCCAGGTGGGTCACAGCGCTGTCCCCGTGTCCCCTGGGTCCCCGTGTCCCCTTCGTCACTGCCCCTCACATCCCCCGGGGTCCCCTGGGTCACCACATCCCCTGCATCCCTGCCCCCCACGTCCCCAAGTCCCCTCCATGTCCCCCATGTCCCCTGGCTCCCAAACGCCAGTGTCCTATGTGTCCCGTGTCCCTTGGATGCCATGTCCCCACGTTCCCTGGGTCCCAAACACCAGTGTCCCATGTGTCCCTGTGTCCCTTGGTCCCCATGTCCCCACGTCCCCATGTCCCTGGGTCCCCATGTCCCCCTGTCCCCTGGGTCTCCCATGTCCCCTGGATCTCCGTGTCCCCCTGTCCCCTGGGTCTCCCATGTCCCCTGGATCTCTGTGTCCCCCTGTCCCCTGGGTCCCCACTCCCCAGATCCCCACCTGTGTCCCCACAGTGTCGCCCCACCCGGGGGTCCCCTGATACCACCATGTCTCCCCTGACCCTGGGGTCCCCCCACTGCCCATGAGCTCCCCCGTGTCCCCTGACCCCGCCGTGTCCCCCTATGTCCCCCCGTGTCCCCTGACTGCCCCATGTCCTCCTGACCCCCATTTCCCCCGTGTCCCCCCGTGTCCCCTGAACCCCCCGTGTCCCCCCCGTGTCCCCGCAGGTGGAGCGGGAGCTGCTGCGTCTCGGCGGTCCCGGGGCGGGGGAGGGGCCGGCGGTGCTGTTGGTGACAGGGCAGGTGGCCCTGGCCCGGCGGGCACCCAGGGTGGCCCTGCTGGAGGGGGGGCGGCTGCGGGAGCTGGGGGCCCGGGAGCTGGGGACACCCCTGGGACACTGCAGGGGACAGCGGGGACACCAGGGATGGGGAGG